>NC_142501.1:27715487-28021687 GCF_057876585.1 Rhinolophus sinicus | reverse complement strand
CTAGAGAGAAAGGCTTTTCTCGGGACTTTTGTTTGTACCCATGGGTGTTTGTGGTTTGCTGGAGTCACCAGCATCCAGTCTGAGATAAATGAGGTAAAAAGAAATTCCAGAGAGCTTACTGCCATCTCACTCATCAGGTCCTGAGTTCCCACTTCTGTCATCTTTTTCATCACCTTTTTGAATCTTTTTATGTAGGAGGGACAATAGTTCTATGACTATTTAGAAGGAGAAATAAAGAGCATTCACTTCCATCTTTCCAGAATAAGAAGTCTTATTCCCAATATATGTATATACAATGGGATACTATTCAGCCATAAGAAAAGATGAAGTAGTGCTATTTGGGAAAACATGGATGGATCTTGAGATTATTGTGCTAAGCAAAATAAGTCAGACAGAAAAAGTTGAGAACCATATGATCAATGACATATGGTATACAAAACTGAAAACAACAAAGCAACAAGACAATAAATGAAGAAACAAAAATTTTAATTTTTATATTGGGGTGATATTGGAGCAACATTGGAGCATTTACATCTCCAACTATAATCATTGAATTATTTATATCTCCCTTTAATTTTGTCAGTTTCTACTTCATGTGTTTGAGAGTTCTGCTGTTAGGTGGTCGTATGTTTATAATTATTTTATCTTCTTGTAATGCCATGGATTCTTGTAATGCCACGGTTAATTTATGTAGTTTTTATTTCTCTGTTTGGTACATGTTTTTTCACTGCCATCACATTCAAATATAGTTATCTGAACATATATTTATAGTAATTACTCTAAACTATTTTTTTCTAATAAATCTAACATCTTATCTCAAGAAAAGATTCTTTGACTGATTGTTTTCCCTGAGTAGAGAAGGCATTTTTTTGTATGTTTTCTAATCTTTTATGATTAGACACGTTTGACAATATTGTGTAGTAAACAGGGATTCTGCTTCCTCTGTCTTTAATTTATTATTATTTTTTGAAACTAGCGAAATTTTTACTGCAGAATCTTCTCCTTAGAGTGTGCATGCTTATATCTCTTTTCAACAGTTAAAACTCTTATTGTTTATTTCTTTTTAGCCTGGCTTCCTAGGGATCCCCCTTGTGCATGCATAACTCAGTTGACAACAAACAATTATATATTTTTAATGTATTCAAATACCTCCAGTCAATGGGGCTTCCACCCTCTGTTATTTGATGTGCTTGTATGTGTACGTGTGTACTGGGAAGAGTTCATAACTTTGCAATTCGTTTTCAAGTCCACTTCGGCTTTATTTTTTACTGGGATCATCTTTATCTCCTGTGCACAAATGCATATTTATTTCATTAGCCAAGAACGTGTAGAGAGCTAATGTCTTCTCTTCAGGGGAACTCTCCCTTTTATTTCCTCTCTATTATTTTTGTGGCTGGCACTGTGCTGGACACAAAGGAGACTAAAACCTCGCACTAGAAAAAGGGTGGGTTTCTATCTTTTTAACCTTGGAAATTCAACACTTCAGAGTTGAAAAAGTTGTGAGTAATTTAGTACCACCTTTCCTACTGCTAATTAAGTTTCCCCATGTGGGCAACAATAATCAAAACAGCATGGTATTGGCAGAAAAACAGACACACAGACCAATGGAATAGAATTGAGAACCCAGAAATAAACCCCCATAAATATGCAAAGATAATTTTTGACAAAGAAGCCAAAAACATGCAATGGAGAAAAGACAGCCTCTTCAATAAATGGTGCTGGGAGAATTGGATAGCCACGTACAAAAGAATGAAACTGGACAGCTATCTGTCACCATGTACCAAAATTAATTCAAAATGGATCAAAGACTAAAGCACAAGACCTGAAACAATAAGCTGCATAGAAGAAAACATAGGTACTAAACTCATGGACCTTGGGTACAAAGAACATTTTATGAATTTGACTCCAAAGGCAAGGGAAGTAAAAGCTAAAATAAATGAATGGGACAATATCAACTTAAAAGTTTCTGCACAGCAAAAAAAAAACCATCGACAAAATAAAGAGGCAACCAAGTGAATGGGAGAAGATTTTGCAAACAGTCCCTCTGATAAGGGGCTAATATCCAAAATATACAAGGAACTCATGCAACTCAACAAAAAACAAACAAACAAGCAACCCAATTGAAAAATGGGCAGAGGACCTGAAGAGACATTTCTCCAAAGAGGATATACAAATGCTAAATAGACATATGAAAAAATGCTCAACATCACTAATCATTGGAGAAATGCAAATAAAACCCACAATGAGATATCACCTCACCCCAGTCAGAATGGCTATCATCAACAAGACAAATAGTAACAAGTGTTGGAGAGGCTGTGGAGAAAAACGAACCCTCATACACTATTGGTGGGAATGCAGACTGGTGCAGCCATTATGGAAGGCAGTGTGGAGGTTCCTCAAAAAATAACAAATAGAATTACCGTATGACCCAGCAATCCCACTCCTAGGCATCTACCCAAAAAGTCTGAAAACATTTATCCATAAAGACACTTGTGCACCAATGTTCATTGCAGCTTTATTTACGGTGGCCAAGACATGGAAACAACCAAAATGTCCTTCAATAGATGAATGGATAAAGACGTTGTGGTATATATACAGAATGGAATACTATTCGGCGGTAAGAAAAGATGAAATAGGACCATTTGTGACAACATGGATGGATCTTGAGGATATAATGCTACGCGAAATAAGTCAGAAAAAGCAGAGAACCATATGGTTTGACTGATATATGGTATATAAAACCAAAAACAATAAAAGAACAAGACAAACAAATGAGAAACAAAAACTCATAGACACAGACAATAGTTTCGTGGTTACCAGAGGGTAAGGGGATAGGGGGATGGTAGAGGAGGGTAAAAGAGATCAAATATATGGTGATGGAAGAACTGACTCTGGGTGGTGAACACACAATGGGATTTATAGATGATGTAACACAGAATTGTACACCTGAAATCTATGTAACTTTACTAACAATTGTCACCCCAATAAACTTTAATTAAAAAAAAAAGTTTCTCCATGTGACAACAACACAAGTGATTTGTGCAGCCTTCACCAAATTACAAAAACGACAATTGTTCTTACTCACTGACTTGAGGTGGGGCTGGGAGGCGACGCGGGAGCAGTCCTAGACAAGAAGACTAGAAATGTACTCTGTTCTTACTTTAATTTCTAGGAGCTTTTCCAATAATAAATCACAAGTTATTGTTAGTCTTTGGTAAATTGTCGCAGCCTTGAAATTATTTGTGTCAAATTACCTCTTCAGTAATAATAATACATTTTCCTAATGTGTTCAGAGTGTAAATATATAACAATGTAACAAATGTATATAATGTAAATTGAAAGACAGTATGAAATAGAAAGAATTAACTCTATATTCTATTAAAAATTCATGGTGCTATAAAAGCTTTTATCTGACATCTCATAAAATTTGTTTCCTACTAGAATTTTTTGAGCCACTTCTGTTTTCTTTCATGGATTGGACTCTCAAACAGTACCAATAACAGTTTATGGGTGAGGCAAAATGGCTCAACTTTCTCTTCCAAACTGTAAGTTTCATGAGAACTCTTATATTATATGCCTTGAAGTAATTAATCTTAGAAAGATAAAGCAGTATGTGAACAATTATATGAAGACTATTATTTAAGTATTTCCATACAAAATAATACAAGGACTGTTCAGATATAGGTATATAAGTATTAGACTAAGTAAATTATTTATTAATCAAAGTATTAGGTCATGTATTACCAGATTAATGATATATTATTCTCTGTATTTCAGGTTCCCAATATCTTCAGAGATGAGCGAGAATTGTACATTTGTGCTGTTTGAGTCACACCAGCTTTTATCTGAATCCTGTTTACAAACAAAACATTATGTTTGTAAGCACCAGAAACTTAGGCTTATCTAAAGTTGGTGTAATGCTAGAGAACATATTTTTAATTTATTTAAAGACCACACAATAATTTTCTTTGAATTATTTCTTATGCTACAATTTTGAGGACAGCTTTACATTCACAACAAAATTAATATAGGTACTGAGATTTCCCATATTCCTCCCATCCCTACACATGCAGAGCTTCCCCCATGACAACATCACTCACCAAAATGATACATTTGCTACTGAGAATGAACCTACATCGATGCATCATAATCAGTTAAAATCCATAGTTTATGTGAAGCTTACACCAGACAAAATAAACTTTAAAACATACACTATAACAAGAGACAAAAAATGACCCTGTAATCCCACTTCTGGGTATTGATATTAAGAAACACAAAACACTACTTTGAAAAGACATATGCATCCATCTGCTCATTGCAACATTATTTACAATAGTAAAGGTATGGAGGAAACCTGGCTGTCCATCAGTGGATGAATAGATAAAAAAGAGGTAGTACGTATATACAGTGGAATATTAGCCATAAACATTAATGAAATCTTGCCATCTCGTACAACATGGATGGTCCTGGAGGGTATTTTGCTGATGGAGTAGGTCAGGCAGAGAAAGACAAATACCATATGATTTCACTTACTTGTGAAAACTAAAGAACAAAATGAATAAACAAACAAAACAGAAACAAACTCATACATAGAGAGAACATTTTAATGGTTGACAAACGGGAGGGGTGTAGGGGGATGGGTGAACAAAACTGAAGGAATTAAGAAGTACAAAGTGGTAGCTACAAAATAATCATGCGGATGTAAAGTATAGCCTATAGAATATAGTCAATAATATTGTAATAACTCTGTAATATGGGGACTAGATTTACCTGGGTGATCGATTGGTAAAATATGTAAATGGATAATCACAATGTTGTACACGTGAAACTAATATAACATTGCATGTCAACTGTAATAGAACAATAAAAATTGTTTTAAAATAATTTTTAAAAATTGGTATTATTAAAATGAAAAAAATACATAACATATATACACTCATTGGATTATTATATATATACTCATTGGAATATATACACCTGTATATATAATAAATATAATATAATATAATATGTATGTGTATATGTATATTCATATATGTAATATATATAACTTTTTTATCTAGTCATCCATTGAAGAAACTTCGGTTGCTTCCATGCCTTAGTTACTGTATATAATGCTGCAGTAAACATGGGAATACAGATATTTCTTTGAGATATTTGTGTCATTTTCTTTGTATATATACTTACAAATGGAATTGCTGGGTCACATGTTATTTCCGGTTTTAATTTACTTAGGAATGATGGATAAACAATGTCTCTTGATATAATATGGGGAGGATGAAAAGATTTCCATCCGACAAATAGTTGATAATGTTTTATTTCTTTTGATATTAATGTCTTATTTAACTTGTGTTTTCAAAGTCTACTTTTTCTGATATCCTCATTTTTGGTTAAGTGAAATTTTTAAAAATTATCTTTATTTTCCCCCTACATAGTTAAACTTGAATTTTTTTCATTTACAACAAATATATCTATTAATATACTGACAACTAATTATGATTGATAGATGAGTCAATGAATAATACAATGAGTAGTAATTTAATGTTTCTATCTCTTACATTGTGATATAGTTAAATATTCTTTAATGTTTTTGTTCTTCACAGAGACATTAATTTTTATCAAGGGGAACCTAAATAACTTGCACATAAATAATATAATTAAATGCAACAATTTAAAAAACTTGGGCAGAGAAATTGAGAAGACAGGTTCGGGTATTGATAATTGCAACAGTTAAAATAAAGTTGAAAATGTGGTAATTCTTCAGAACAGTAACAAATATTATTAAATACCGATTTAATTGGGTTATGATTTTAGATTTTTTCATTGTAATGGAAATGACACAATATAAAAAAGTGGGTAATGCCTGTATTTAGCTCGTTGTCTAAGAGTAGAACTTAAACATCTAAGATCCTCTTAACAAAGCCAAAGTTTTCAGTGTTTGTGATTAAGATGGAATCAACAGCATGAGTCGTCAAGTCTGTTGTCCCCAGAAATCTTTTAGAATATGCAAACAACTTCCCAGAGGCGTTTACCAATGTACAAACTCATAGTCTTCTATATTGTGAAGGTGTGTGAAAAGATAAACTGTCTTCAAAATAGACAAAGTGTAAGAATTTCCTATTCAAACTTTAAGTGACATAGTGGTGCAATATCTACTCTGTCCACGTTTGCTTTGCTCTGTCTTCACATGCACACAAGTGTTTAGAGCTTTAAACACTATTTAAAGTTATAAGGCCACAGATATTGTTTGTTACAGGAGTAACATGTTCTTCCACTAAAGAACCCATGACTTTCTGGCCTAAAAAACGTGTGTCTCTACTCTCCTGTCTCTCTGTTACCTCATCTCATGAAGTGGGAGATTACAAATGCTAGATGTGATGTAACTAAGATATAATTAATCCACAATGAAATCGAGGAAAAAATTGGTATCCCAATTTGTACAATTCAGGCTAAAAATGAGAATAAAATGTGATATTCGTTGGAAGATATCTTCAAATAAGAGTAGGCTTGTAGAAAATGACCATACACACATGCATAATTGGGTTTATAAATCAATATAACATAAAGTGAAATCTTATAAGCATCATGACGTGGAACAGTTAACTTTGGATTTTGTAATTAATAGATGCAGTTAAATCTGTATGTTATTTTATATTTAGTCAGCCTTTAAAAATAGATTCTTAAAATGAATTCATCATATCATGAAGGTCAAGCTTAATTCCTCATAGATGTTCTTTGATTAAATAAAAGCAGTTTGACTTGCGATAAAAATCAAGATGAGGTATCATGCAGAAACCCTTATTTAAACTTAATTTTAAACAATCAAAAGACTTTTGAAAAATTGAACAAAACATTGAAAAACAGGTTTCACAGTGGTCAGAGACTCCTGTCTAACTAATTACGTTACATTGTCTAACTGACAAGAATCAGAAATAGTAACATGGCTAATGTATTAAAGTAATAATAAAATATGGAACATATCACTGAAGTTTATAAATGCGTTTGAGTATTGTTTTATACATGCATTATATCTTACATATTTTTATTCCCAATTTAGAGTAGTAAACTAGGTTGCTAGATGCTAGGTAAGTTTTAAAGGTCATAACTTGTAAGTTTCAAAGCTGAATTTATTCTAGATCTCACTCAAGGCAGTGCCTATTGACTGAATTATTATATTATGATTTTTGGTTTATTACACTTGCTTACACGACTAAAGCTACCCTCACTGACTTTGACAGCCATAAGACCTTTCGGAAGTTTGCACCCAAACTGTTCCTCCATCAATGATCTACACAATTATTTATCATGTTATGATTTCAAACCTTAGCCATTAAATAAATTACAAATTATTTGTGTAAAATAAGTGTTTTTTAAATCTTTTTATATTGTATTATTTTTATTATTTATTAAGTTTGGATAACTTTAATGTCGTGTAACAGTTTTTACCATATAAAAATTTCTTTAGCATTTTAATAATATCTCAGAATTCCAGTTATTCAAACTACAATACCATTGATTATACCTCATCTGCCTTTTTAGTACATAAATATAAGTGACTAAATGAAAATAATTTAGTGCAGGAAATTACTATATACGTTAGCACTACTATTCCCCCAACTTTAGAACACTCAATTTTTAACCCAAAGTGGATTTAAAAATTGTCATAAATATTGGTGTATCACTTTCTTTTCTATACAACAATTTAATTTGCATACAGACATTCTTATGGTGCTAAATGTTTAAGTAGAATCTGTCTTTAGATTAATAAAGATATGAGTCATGAATTTCTTTATCCCTAATTTATTACTTTTCATTGCTTTAACCAATAATATCATGTCAAACATAGAATATCATTTTAAAAACTATTCTTCTGTCATGAAACACATATTTAAAGTTCTAAGACAACTAGAATACGAGCTCACATTGGTACACTGTAAAATGAGCACTGTTACTTATCTCACACTCTACCCACATTGACTATTCTAGGAATCTTGCCATTATTCACACCATTTATTAACTAAAGTAAAGTTACCACAGGCACCATACCTGACATTACTCAGCTGCAGAGATGGATATCCAATCAGAAAACTACTCAGAACGGAATCTGGCTAAGCACTCAAGGAGACAGCAGCCAAAAGGTAAGGGCATGAAAAGCTCCATTTTGCTAACTGGACAGTAAATATCATATGAGGAATTAAACCTTCAAAAGCTTCTGAGGATCATCAAGGGGATGACAAGAATGACAACTGCAAAGGTAAAGCATTAAATAGACCCTGAGTGTAACTGTTCTAAAGGATGTGCAGCTGGGTAGAGATGTGGAGAAACAGTAGGGAATAAGCTCACATATATTTAATTATTAAGGATCAGAGGTTGAAGTTGGAATACAATATTCTAACATGAAATCTGAAGACTAAGTTATACAGGCATCGTGGTAGGGTTCAGTCTTTGACCAACAATTCATGGAGCATTGTATTTCTTGAAAATGCAATGGCATATTCTGAAGGAAAGATTACAACGGTAGATATGGGTTTGGGGTTCAAGTTTATATATAAATATGGTGCCAAAAACGTATACACATTTTAAGAAAGAAAAGAAACTGTATTAAAATTGTAATACTCAGTACATACAAATAATAAAAATGAATACAAGTTATGTTTGACTTCTGCAATTACAAGAGGTGCTCGAAGTGGCTACCATCAGTGTAATTTTAATACAGTTTTTTCCTTTCTTAATGTGTGTATACATCTCTTGGCATCCTCTGTGTATATAATTCACTGTGTTAAAATGTCTGAACAATTGTCTCCATCTCTCTTTCTCATTGTTTTTATTTCTCTTCCTGCAGATTCAGAATCACCTCCAGAGAAGCTCATTGGTGGGATTCTGGGAGTCTTTTGTCTTGTCTTGTTGTATAGTGTAGTTAGAATGATACATTTTATTCCCAGTAAGGACATTTTTGAAAGATTATAAGGGAACTTTTCACTTTAATGATCATCAGTGCCTCTAAACATTTCATAATATTATGGAATAGAACACTTATTTTAAAGTCTGCATTTCGACTCAATGTGGAATGTTGTTCTGAATTTGTCAAAAGTGTAAATAACAAAATGATTCTAGAGCTATATATTCAGATATCATAACTCAAAGACATTCTTTAAGAGACTAAAAGAACTTATGGAGAAATAGAAACTAATTCTTGATATCAGTTAACTCAATTCCTGAAGAAATGGTGACGTTTGATTCTATAGGCTTTTGAAATATTCTTCTCCCAAATGGTCATTATGTTATTTTCTTGGTAAAATCAATTTTGTTTCAGATTTTTCTAAACTTGAACAATACACTAAACTTCAAACTAACAACCTAAAATTATGATTTACTTTGACAAAAATTAATTTTTTATAAGAATTATTTTTTTCTAGCTATTGTAATATCAGAGCAGAGCAATTCATCCCCAATAACAGGGATCGAGAAAGGTTCATTATGATTTTCAAAGTTCTGATATTAGTACAATTTACATTTTTCTCTATTTCAAAAAATGCAAAAATATAACAGATTTTTTGGGGGCGAACACAATTATAAAATGGGCAATCATTGTTCATAAATAATGATTTTGAGTGTTCCTTCTTATGCAAAAATATGAACAAGTCTTCATTTAAAAACACCATACCTATTGTTGCCAGTTCGCTCAAATTTCCTACTGCTTTAATAAGATGAGAGAATTCCATTGTCATTCTAAAAAAGTGAATTCATTCATTGACTTTCAGAACATTAAAGATGGATATATTTGCTTATATGTTTGTTCTATATGAGCATGTAAATTAGGGAAGGCGAGGTGACCCTTCTCTGTGAGTGTGTTAGTGTGTTTTGTTTTATATGCGCCAGCCTTTGAGGATGCATAGATACGATATGCACATATATGTTATAACTATGCATGTATATAGATTAATGTTTGCTTTTTAATATGTTAATTCTTATTGTATAATAATTCATAATCTTTCTCAGCCCATCATTGTGGTCGTCGTCCAAAGGAGTGGTTTACATATTCCAACAATTGCTGTTACATTAGTAATGAACGTAAAACATGAACTGAGTGTCAGATGGCCTGTGCTTCCAAGAACTCTAATTTACTTCTTATAGATAATGAAGAAGAGATAACATTTTAAATGTTTTAAAGAATTTATCAAAAGCTTATTTTAGCTGATATTGTATTAGCAGAGTTCATACATAGTTTGTGCATATTTTTGATTTTGATTTTAAAGTCTGTTAACAGTCATTGTTTGACTCTCTAATATTCTATTTATGTTTTATACCACTAATGCACATCTGATAATTTCCAGTTCATGCTTATGATAGGAAACCAGGTTTCTATAAACACTTTTTTCTGAAATAAACTTTGCTATTTAATTTTATCATACATCAAAGACACTAAGCATATCATAATTGTGCAGATTGCTTATCAAGTAAATAGAATCACGTAATTATTAATCAGCTTACAAAATAGTAGTTTTCAGCCCTCAGCAGCCATGCTCCTGTTTATTCTCTCATCACTTTTCCTCCCTCCTTATTTAAACACTCTCCTGACTTTTCATATGATGGGATGTCAGTTTGTTTTTGAACTTCATATAAATGGAATCATACCATATGCTCTTTTATTATCCTGTCTTTTTCAATTCCATATGATAATTTTGTAATTTATCCGTATTATTGTATTTGTCTGCATTTTGTTCATATCTAATGCTGATTATGTAAATGCAACATTTTTAAATCCATTCTCTCTAATGTCTTTGGACGGGGATGTGAGTCTCATGCTCTCAAGGATAAACAGGCTTCCTGGGCCCAGTGCTTTAGTCATAGGATCCCCTTTGCTGGTCCCACCTCCAAGCTCCCTACCCTGGTGGAGGAAGGAGAAGCACTTCCTCTGGCTGCTTCTCTTAGCAGGTGTCCTGATGGATCACCACACAGACCTGCCTGAGGAAGTTGCTGGGCAGGATTCTCTCTTCAAAGCAGAGGAGGAATGCCTTCCTTGAGCCTCCCCTATTGCTAGGTTGGGTGTTGGGCAGCAGCAGGCCTAGGGCACTTTTTATGTTGCAAGGGGATATAAGACACCTGTCACTCTGTTGTTCCCAATTCTGGGTACTAAACAGTTTTCCCTTGCTTCCACCTTTTCTGCGTTCTTCTTCCTTGTATCTTTCATTAATTGTGGAATTTATAGTTGTACTTAGCAAGGAGTGTCAGAGAAATGAGTTTGTGACACCTTGTATGGATTCCACGAACACAGAAACAGGGCTTATCTGTAAAGAACAGTGTGGGGCGCAGAAAACTAAACTTTTGGCTTCCATGTCATTTAGTTCATTAATTATAATCCTTTCATTTTTTCTAAAACCTGAACTCTTGGAAACATAGAAAACTGCATTGATTTTGTCACAGTATCAAATACATTCAATAAGTATTTGGAAACTTATTTAAAGGCTTGTTATGTTAGTTTTGTCAACACGGGTAACTACTAAATTACATGAATCAGAATTTTACATGAAAGTAGAAATATCGCTTAAAATTTTCGCAATACAAACGTGGGTTTTGCCTTTAACACATATTGTTCGTGTCAGATTAGGATTCAACACACTTAATTTGTTCTGCAATGAAGGATCCTATGACAGAAAACACTACTTGCGTTTTTAAAAAATAATATAAACTTTCATAATGATTATTTAAATAAAGTTTCTTTTTTTGGAGGGTAGCAATTTCTGAGTTCCATATCACCTGCATCATGGATTGGAGTCTTCTGTAACAGCGGTGATCGTCGTTGGATGTTGATAAATGGTTCACCTTGCAAACTAAAGTAAGTGTTTTTAAATGCTATATAGAAGAAAAATTAAAAAAAAGAAAAATTCAGAAGAGTAGCTTTAATGCATTTGTTGAAGCTGAATTATAAACATGAAGAATGATGGTCAAAGGTAATGAAATGTTGATATGAACGTTAAAGAATGACTGTCCAGATTTCCTAACAACCAACTCTTTTTTAGTATTATATGAAAAATGTCATTACCCATTTTGAAAATATTCTTATATTATAGCTACATGGAAAATTATATTGTTTCATGGATTGTCCATATGATATAACAACAGAATATGCATTTTTCTCCATTACAGGACAAAAGAATCATCATCTAGTAAATATAACTGTGTTACATTACTCTCATCTGGCCTCATAACAGATACTTGTGGGTCTCCATACGTGTATTTTTGCAAATATATGCTTTAGAGTTAAAATACTTCAGTTGGGATTCTGTTGGGTAACTTTATTTTTCAGAAAATGGAAATAATATAAAGACTGCAAACAATTTAAATTAATTATATTACTTGTTCTAATAATGAAATAGTTTTTCAGAATAATTATTGGAAAATAATATAGATATCCAAAAGTACAGATATCATTAATTTTAGCGTATGACTTTAATTGTTCAACATATATTTGTGGCATTCAATCTTTCTAAAAGGTCAAGTTGTATGAGTCAGTTTATAGTAAATACCAAGAATAGGGAAATCCATGAGGAGAAAGTGGATTCTTGGTTGCCAAGGGCTGAGGGTGTTAAGCATAGGAAATGACTGCTAATTGGTACACTGTCTCTTTTTTTCTGCTTTTTAAAAAATAATTAATTTTTATTAAATTTATTGGGATGACATTGGTTAGTAAACTGACATAGGTTTCAAGTTTACAATTCTATAATACATCATCTATATATTGCATTGTGTGTTCATCACCCAGAGTCAGTTCTCCCTCCATCACCATATATTTGACCCCCTTTATTCTCTTGTACCACTTCCTAACCCCTGGAAAACTTTCAAAATTTTGATAGAGGTGATGGTTGCAAGCTCTGTGAATATACTAAAGATTGCTGATTTATACACTGTAAATGGATGCATTTTATGCATAAATTATACCTCAATAAAACTGTTAAAGACACTTGGTTTTATGTTTTGGACTGCATTTAAACTTTACATTATTTATAAAGATTAGTCATTTTACAGTATTGACTCTTTCAATCAATATCATGCTTTACCCTTCCATGTATTAGGTTTCCTTTAATTTCACTACAATCTTTTTCAATTTTCTATATTGAAGTTTTACAGAAACATGGGTTTTTCACAGTCATGATTTTGTAAATAGCATTCTTATGTGTGAGTTTTCTTTAGTAATTTTTACTGCTTTACAAAGAAATGCAATTGAGGTTTACATGTTGATCTTATATTGAATGTCTTCACTGATTGCATTAATTCTATCATTTCAAATATATATTCTTCTGAATTTTTTAAACAACTGTTTCATTTGTAAATCATCAAATTTTAATTTATTTTTCCCTGGGCAATTACTTTTTTCCCTTGCCTTATTTTCACATGCTAGGGTTTTATTTCCAGTGTTGAATAGAAAGGACAAAAAGGTTCTATGTTATCCTTCCCTTTTTTAGGAGAAAATATTTAAATATTTCATCCATAAGTGTGAGGTTTGTTTTAAAGTTTTTCCAACATACCTTTCTCATACAAATGCAACTCCATAATGTTGCTATTTTTTTCTGACAGTTTATAATTAATCAGTATTTCATTTATATTATTTTTGTATCAATTGGAGTGATAAATGTTTTCTCTGTATAATGTACATGAGGTAATTACCCTTATTTCTTTTAAATGTTAAGCCAATCTTGCATTTCTAAAATAAAACTACAATGATCATTGTGTATTGTCCTACTTTAAAAATCAATGAATACATTACACATAGATTAACCTGTTTTTTTTCATATATATTCACAAAGACACTATAATGAATTTTTATGTATGTATGTACTAGACTGTTTTTAATATCAAGGCTATATGAGGATGCATCCCCCTTTTTCTATTACCTGGAAGCCTTTAATAAGAGAACTGTCATATTTTTTATGTTATTTTTCACCACTGATCCAATCTGAACTTGAAGAATTATTTTTTTTTAGGAAACTTTATAAAGTGAACTCAATTTCTCTAGTACATGCAACTTTTACTGAGAGGTTTCTCTTTGTTGTGCTGTATTTTCATAATTTTCTATATCTTACAGACATTAAATGCATTTATAATGCGACTTTATTATCTCCATAATATCTGTATAAATGATGTCTATTCCTGAGTTTATTCTAGGTATAAGAGATCTGTATCTTCTCAATTTTTTTCAACAGTCATTTATCAATTTTATTAAGTGTTTTCAATGAGAATAACTTTGACATTGTTGAGCTTCTCTATTGGAATTTTGTTCTTTGTCTTGATGTTGTATTTTTTTCTGTGTTTTCTTCTTCATTTGCATTTAATTTCACATAATTTTATCTTTTCTATTTTTAGTTTCTTGAGATGCATGTTTGTATTTCTTTTATCCTTTATTTGTAAGATATGTATTTAAGGCAATTAATATTTTACAGGACAGAGTTTTGCTGTTATATTTTCCTAGTAATTCATATAAAAATTGTGGTTGTTCATTGTGATCGCTTCTTTGGGCCATATATTATCTAAAAATGTATTACTGAATTTAAAACCTATAGGGATTTTTAAATTTTTGATCATTGACTCTTATTTTTGGTAAACTCTAGTTAGAGACTGTTCTGTTAAAATGGAATCTATAGCTCTATTTAAATGTAGCTACTGTGACTGAGAGACCAATTTTAAAATTTTACTTATTTTGAATTAATTAAAATTTTAATTTTAATAGACACATTTCAAGTGCCCACCAGCTAAACTTGGCCAGTGGGTACTACAGTAACACCATAGTGCTGTATATTTTATATTAATATTCTTGGAAATATAGTAAACTGTATTTTTAAATACTATCATGTGAACTTAGAAATATGAGTATTTTATACTACTATACTGTGTGTGTGTGTTTGCATATGTGTGTGTATTGGTTAATTGTCTTGTTTGACATTCTGTAGTATTTCTGATATGTCTGCATCTCTGATAATCAGTGAGGAAGAATTATTTAAAGCTCCATTTATAATTATTTACTTCACTTTTTTACATATGTTGAACTTATATTATTAGGTATATATAGAGGTTTTCAAAAGACATTGCTAATTGTTAAGACACTCAGTCTGTTCTTATGAAACATGCTTCCTCATTTCCAACAATGGTTCTTACCTTATATTGTAACAGTACATTAACTATAGTGGATTTACTATAGATTTGTGTTACGTGGCTTATTTTTTCATCATTTTACTTTCATCTATCTTTTATGCTTATGTTAAAAAAGTGTCTCATTAAGATAGCAAACAGTTATTTTAAATATAAACATACTTGGAATTTAAATAGAAAATTATTCTATTTACATTTAATATAATAATTATTATATAAGTATTATTTAAATATTGAATTTATATGTGTAAGTATATGATTACAATTAATATTAAGTATGATATAGGTATCATTCAATTTGGATAAACACTACCGTTTCTTTGAACTCTACCTTTTCTTTGCTTTTTTTATCTTTCAAAATAAATATTTTATTTTTGCTTTACTCTATAAAAACTTGTTAATTTAATATGCATTAAATATTCTTCTGTTAGTGTTCTATATTTTACAACATACATTTCTTACTCAAAACTCTTTTATTGTTTCTGTATATTCAAGTTTTCATCTAGAATAATTGTTTTATCTTTAGAAGACTCTTAAATATTTTCTTTAGTTAGAGTCAGTTAATAATTCTCTCCATTTAAAAAATCCCTGGAAGATGACTGCCTTTTGCCATCATATCAAAAGGATACTTTTACTTGCTATTGAATTCCAATTTGTGTATCTCTCTGAGGTTACTAGGTATTACTGTTAATAGAAATATGTGTGTGTGTGTAGAAAAATGCATTTTTATGATATATACTTATATCATAAACAGTAAATTCT
This sequence comes from Rhinolophus sinicus, assembly GCF_057876585.1. Lineage (NCBI taxonomy): Eukaryota > Metazoa > Chordata > Mammalia > Chiroptera > Rhinolophidae > Rhinolophus > Rhinolophus sinicus. The sequence goes on along the minus strand of NC_142501.1, from coordinate 28,005,781 downwards.
AACAACTTGTTATTTTGAGTGATTTTTATTGTGGTTTATATTATCTTAATATAGTTTTCCTTAAAGTTAAACTCCAGTAAAAAACCTCATATTTTTACATGTAACAAAGGACATAATATAAATACAACATTGTTTAATTGAGAATATCAAAGTGGATGGCTATAGGGATAAGTGTATCAATTTTAAAAAGACAACATTAAAGAAATTTACATTATTTGGCATCATTAACAAATGACTTGTTATAATTCTATAATGTGGTAACAGAAAAGGTTAATAAATTAGTTTATGAAAATATAATAAATTACTTCAGATAAATGAAATTGGAAACACAGCATACAAGAATATATGGGATGCAGCAAAAGCAGTTGTAAGAGGGAAGTTTATGGCAATAATTACCTACATTAAGAAGAAAGAAAGATCCCAAATAAACAACGTAAGTCTACAGCTTAAGGAACTACAAAAAGAAGAACAAACTGAGCTCAAATTAGCAGAAGAAAGGAAATAATAAGATTAGAGCAGAAGAATATGAAATAGAGCACTGAAAAACAACAGAAAAGATTAGCTGAAGTAAAAGTTGGTTCTTTGAAAAAAATAAACAAAATTGAGAAACTGCTAACTAGATTAACCAAGGAAGAAAGAGATAGGACCCAAATCAACAAAATTATAAATAAGAAAAAGATACTACAACCGAAATCACAGAAATTTAAAAATCATAAAAGACTACTATGTACAACTACAGTATATGCCAAACAACTTAAAAGAAATGGGACTATTGTAAAAACAGATTGCTTACAAAACTTAATCAGGAAGAAATAAAATCTTTGAATAAAACTATTACTAGTAAGGAGAGTGAATCAGAAATCAAAAATACCAAAGAAGAAAATCCCAAGACTATATGACTTCACCTGAAAATTTTACCAAATATTTAAAGAATTAACACTAATCATTCTCAAACTCTTCCAAAAAATTGAAGAGAAGTGAACACTTCCAAACTCATTTTATGAACAGCATTATCCTGACAGCAAAACCAGAAAAGGTCACTACTAGAAAAGAAAACCACAGACCAACATCCCTGATAAACATAGATGCAAAAAAAGTCTCAATAAACACTAGCAAACTCAGTTCAGCAGCACATTAAAGGGATCATTCGCCATGATCAAGTGGGATTTATTCTTGAGATACAAGGATGGTTCAACATATGCAAATCAATCAATATGATACATCACATTAATAGAATGAAAGAAAAAATATATGATTATGTCAATAAATGAAAAAAAGCGTTTGACAAAATTGAACAATTGCCATGGTATCAAGGAAATAGATGTCAATATAGGCAGTAAATGACAAGTTTACAGCTAACATCATATTCAGAGGTAAAAGGATGAGAGTGTTTTGTCTAAGATTAGGAGGATGACTAGGATGCCCACTCTCATCACTTCTTTTCACAATAGTATCGGATTTTTAGTTAGAACAATCAGGCTAGAAAACAAAGTAAAAAATAGCAGAATTGGAAAGGAAGAAGTAAAAATGTCTCTATTTGCAGATGGCATGATTTTACATGTAGAAAACCTTAGACTCCACCAAGAAATATAAGATCTAACAAATGCATTCAGTAAAGTTGCAGGGTATAAAATCAACATACAAAATCCAGTAGCATTTCTATATCCTAACAACAGAACTTCTGAAAAACAAATAAAGAAATCGATTATCTTACTATAGCATGGAGAACAAAAACATTAGAAATAAGTTTAACTAAGGAGGTGAAAGCTCTCTACAGTGAAAACTGCAAGACATTGATGAAAGAAATTGAAGACAAAAATAAATGGAAAGGTATCCCATGTGCACACATTGGAAGAATTAATATTGCTAAGTTGTCAACGCTACCAAAAGCCATCTATAGATTCAATGCAATCCTTATCAAGATTCCAATGGCATTTAATGAAGTACAACAAAATACTCCGAAACTTACGTGGAACCACAAAAGAGCTTTAATAGCCAAAGAAATCTGAGAAATAAAGAACAAAGCAGGTGGTATCACACTTTTTGATTTCAAGCTATCCTACAAATCTATAGTCATCGATACCGTATGATCTCATATGCAGAATCTATTAGGTTGGTGCAAAAGTATTGCGGTTCAAAAGGTTAAAAATAGCTGCAAAAACCGAAATTACTTTTCCACCAACCTAATAAAAACAGCAACAACAAAGAAGAAACTCATAAAACACTAATCAGACTTGTGGTTACCATATGTGGAGGATTAGTTGGGGATTGGAAGAAGGTGGTCAAAAGGTACAAATTCCAGCTGTAAAATAAGTAAGTGCTAGAATGTAGTGTACAATATAATGACTATAGCTGACATTGATGTATTATATGCAGTAATTCCCCTGTTTCTGCAGGAGATACTTTACAATACCCCTAGTGGACTCCTGATACGATGAATACTGCTGAACCCTATATATACTATGTATTATTTTCCCACAATTACATACCTAAGATGAAGTTTAACTTATAAATTAGGCACAGTACGAGAATAAGAGCAATAACTAATAATAAAATAGAACAATTATTATAATATACTGTAGTAAAGTTTTGTGAATGTGGGCACTGTCTCTCAACTTACCTTATTGTACACTAGTCACCCTCCTATTTCTTGTGATGATGGGAGATAATAAAATGCCTACATGATGACATGAAGTGAGGCGAACCATGTCGGTTTTGTGACATAGCATTAGGCTACTATTGACCTTCTGTCATACATCAGAAAAAGGATCATCTGCTTAGAATGATGCTGGATCTTCAAGCCATGACCGTGTCGATGGTTGGATGGCAGGAGCAGACAATGTCAACGGTTAGGGATCTTCGATAGTTGAAAGTTTTTTTGCTGAATGTTTTCAGAAGATCATTGTGGGGACAGAGCCCCAGAGAGTAGTTTACAGGCTCTCTGCCTCACGTGAAGGGGTACTGGCTCGGGTGGTGAATGGCCGTCGGCTGTGGCTGATTGGCCGTCAGCTGTGGCCGGTTAGCCAATTGGCCGCTGGTATAACTGCTGTGGCTACGAAGGATTGCCGAGGAGCCGAGCAGAGCCGAGCAGAGCCGAGCAGAGCCGAGGAGAGCGGAAGAGGAGAGCTGAGAGAGAGGAACAGAGGAGAGAGTGGAGAAGAGTCATAGGTCGGTTGGCGGAAAAGCGGATGGCAGGTCGGCGTCCGGTGGGCCCAGCCTCCAGTGAGACCGTGGTGGTATGGCTCCCCTACCTGTGGCTCCGTGGGTGTTCCTTTTCGGCCTCACCATATCCTGCGTTCTTGTGTGGGGAGCGGGAGCAGAGACCCCGCAGGGTGCCCCGCCTGAAAGATGGCGCGGCGAGAAGGCCTCCTCACACGACAAATGGCGCAGCGAGCAGAGTCTCCCGCATGACAATCATTGTGTAAGTGGAAGTTTCTTTGTCTTTTAAACTCATCAAAGTATTGTTCTAGAGGTTGTAATCCTTTGGTGTTTATATAGGTGACTTGAAGCCTGCATTCCATCTAATGATCTTATTCCATGATTTTTATAAAATAAGGGTTATTGGAACACAAGCACTGTGAACCACAGCAGTCTCTCTCATAACCAAAATGGCTTCTATGTGACGGACAGGGGGGGTAGCAAACACAGTGTGGATATGCTAGAAAAAGAGATGATTCGAGTCCTGGGTCCAGCTGAGTAGGATGGTGTGAGATTTCATCATGTAACGCAGAACACAAACAATTTAAAATTAATAAATTATTTATTCTTTTTTTCATTTAATACTTTGGGACTGTTTGATCATTTTTTAAATGAAACCATGGAAAGCAAAGCTGTGGATAAGGGGGAACTATATATAGTCAAGTTGTAAAGGGAGTAAATCTGAGTTCTCCCCTCGAGAATTTTTTTTCATTTATTCTTTTTGTCTTTGTTTTCTTTTTAATGTTTCAATACGAGAAGGAGGATGTTAGCTGAATCTATAGTGATAATCATTTCAGAATATATGTGAATCAAACCATCATGCTGTAAAGTTTAGTTTCTTTTATTGCTCATGTGTCATTTTATTGTGTTTTAAAAGTCTACTATTTTTCAAAAAAGTCAGACAGTGTGTCGTGTGGGGCGGCCTGTGGGGCCTCTAATTCCGCTCCCCACATAAGAATGCAGGATGTGGAGGCCAAAAAGGAACACCCAAGGAGCCATACATAGGGGAGTCATACCATTATAGTCTCACTGGAGGCTACACTGAGAGTATAAGGAAAACTATGTAATGCCAGAATTTAGCAACCCTGCCAAAGAGCAGAATTTAAATATCTAAGATACCCTTAATAACGCCTAAATTGTTAGCGTTTGTGATTAAGATGGAAGCAAGTTAACTGCATGCGTGGTCAAGATTTTTGTCCCCAGAAATCTTTTAAAATAAGAAAATAATTTCGCAGAGGCACTTGCCAATGGGCAAACTACATGACACACTACCAACCCAAAGTATCCTATATTCTGAAGGTGTGTGAAGCGATAAACTGTCTTCAAAATACCCCAAGTGTAAGGATTTCCTGTTCAAACTTTAAGTGACACATTAATGAGAAATCTGCTTTTTCCACCTTGCTTCACTCTGAGCTTTCCCTGGGCTGCCTGTGAAGACCACAGATATTGTTTGTTTACAAGAGTAACGTGGTCTCCCACGAAAGGATGCTCACATTTCAGGACTAAAGAAGGTATGTGTCTCTACTCTCCTGTCTCTCTCCTGGCCCATCTTATGTAGTGGGAGATTACAGATGCTAGATGTGATGCAACTGAGGTATTATTAACAAGCTAATAAAAAAGAACATTGGTATCTTTATTTAAGTAATTCAGGGTAAAATTTTTCTTAAACTTCTTAAGTTCTTGCCTGTGGAAAATTACTCAAGTGTACATTACATATGCATATTTGGGCTTGAAAATAAAAACATATAGGGTAAAATCCCAGCGGAATCATGACAAAGAACAGTTATTTTTGGATTTTTGTTAATTAATAAAGACATAATTACATATTATATTTTATGTTTAAGCCAGCCTTTAAAAATAGATTCTTAAAATGAATTCTTTGATTTGGGAAGGTTAAACGTAATTCTTCATACACTTACTTATATTAAATAAAAGCAGTGGGCTGTTAGTAAAAATTAAGAGGAGGTAGCTCCTGTAAAACGCTAATTTAAGCTTAATTATAAACAATGATACGATTTTTTGAAAAATTTAACGAAATATTACAAGAAAAGAAATCACACTGATAAAGAAATGCTTGTCTAATGAATTATGTTAGAGTCTAACTGACATTAGTAAGAAATAATGACACGTTAAATATGTTAAAATAATAAAAATAACTAACATATTATTGAGAGTTTACAAACGCGAGATTGAATATTAAGTGTTTTACATGCATTATATCTACCTGTTTTTATTCCCACTTTCATTAATAATCTAGGTTGCTAGATGCTAAGTAAGTATTTCAAAGTCATATATCTTAAATTTTGAGTCAGCTTTAATTCTAGAACTCATTGACAACAGAGCCCATTGACTGAATTATTAAATTACATGGTTTAATTCATTACTTTGCTTACATAACTAAAGCTACTCTCATTGATTTTGAAAGTTATAGGAACTTTTAGGAATTTAAAACAACATAGTTCTTTTATAAATGATTTATGTATGTATTTATCATTATACACTAATATATCTTTACCATTAAATCAATACCTATGTATTCTATTACATAAGTACTTTAAAAATGTTGTTGTTAATATTTCTTAGGTTTTCAGTAACTTTAGTGTGTCTGTAACATTTTACAACATATGAAATATTGCTTTAAATTTGTAATAATATCTTATAACTTCACAATCATTCAAAATAAAAGATCATTTGATAACAACTCATTCCCTTTACTAAATAAATGTAAGTCACTAACTGAAATTAATTTAGTGCAGGGAATTACTATATATGCCAACACTACTAATTTGACATCTTTGAGCACTGAGTCTTTGACCTTATTGTATTCCAAATTATCATAAATAATTTTGTGAGTCATTTTTAACAGAATTTTAATTTTTAATACAGACCTTCTAATGATGTTAAAAACGTTTCTCTGTAATCTGACTTAAATTGAGGCTATTATTGGTTATGAACTTCTTTATTCCTCACTAATTTATCACTTTTCATTGCTCAGACCAAAAATATATTATCAAATTCAGAATATCTTAAAAATGTATTTAACCATGAGACACTTATTTAAAGCTCTAAAGCATTTAAAACAAGACCTTTAGATTCTTCTACTGAAGAATAAGCCCAGCTCACCCTCTACCCCACCCACTTTTACAGTAATATATTAATACCATTCACTGTTAAGTACCCTTACCTTAGTGCAGTCTCTGACACCACTCAGCTGCAGAGATGAATAACCAAAGAGTAACCTATGCAGAACTGAGTTTGACTAAGGACTCAAGGAGACAGCATGTAAAACCTAAGAGCACTAAGAGTTCCATTTCAGTAACTGAGCAGGAAACAACCTATGCAGAATTAAATCTTCAAAATGCTTCTCACGATCTTCAAGGGAATGACAAGAACTACCACTGCAAAGGTAAAATATTTAATAGAATCACAGTATAACTGTTCTAGGATGTGCTGTTGGGGTGCAGAGATGTGGGGAACAGTAGGAAATATGTGGAGAAACACTTTTTATTTGTGGGGATCAGAGCTTGAATTTGGAATACAGCATTCTAATGTGAAATCTGAGGACTGATTTTACTGTCATCGTTGTAATGTGTAGTCTTTGATCAACAACTCATGGAGCATTGTATTTCCTGACAATGCAGTGATATATTCTGAGAGGAAGACTGCAATGGTAGATATGGATCAGGGGTCCTAGTTTATGTATATGATTCCCTGTTTAGGAAGGTTCCCTGCGGGTAAATTATCTAAGCATTTATCATCTCATTCCTCAGTGTTTCCCTTTCTCTCCTTGTAGATTTTTCTTCATCTTCAGAGAAGCTCTTTGCAGGGATCCTGGGAGTCATCTGTGTTGTCTTGCTGTCTACTGTGGTAACAATAGCTGTTACTACTTGTAAGTCAAGTTTTAAAGACTATAAGGGAATTTTTCACTTTTATGATTGATTGCCAGTGCCTGTAAATATTTCTTAATATTATCGACTAGGCCTCTAATTTTAACATATGCAGTTAGAGTAAATGTGAAATGTGACGAATTTGTCGAAGATTAAATATCAGAATGATTGCAGGCAACATTTTACAAATATATGTACATATATACATATAAATTCTGATTTCATAACTCAAAGACATGCTTTGGAAGGCTAAAAGACCTTATTGAGAAATACAAACTAATTCTTGAGATTGGTTAAATCAAATAATGTAGTAGAATTTGATCCTCTAGGCTTTTGAAATATATTTTCTTAAATGTTCATTAATTCATTAATTTTTCTTGTAAAATCAATTTTATTTAAATTTACTTTTTTTTTTTTTTTTTAAGATTTTATTGGGGAAGGAGTACAGGACTTTATTGGGGAACAGTGTGTACTTCCAGGACTTTTTTCCAAATCAAGTTGTTGTCCTTTTAATCTTAGTTGTAGAGGGTGCCGTTCAGCTTCAAGTTTTCCTTTCAGTCTTAGTTGTGGAGGGTGCAGTTCAGCTCCAGGTCCAGTTGCTGTTGCTAGTTGCAGGGGGTGCAGCCCACAATCCCTTGTGGGAGTCAAACTGGCAACCTTGTGGTTGAAAGTCCACTGGCCCATGTGGGAATCGAACTGGCAGCCTTAGGAGTTAGGAGCATGGAGCTCTAATCACCTGAGTCACCAGGCTGGCCCCTCAGATTATTCTAATCCTAAATATTACACCAAATGTAAAAGTAAGAAACTTAAGTATTATGACTTATGCAGATCAATATTTACTTTTTAATAAGAATTACTCCTTTTTCCTAGCTACTGAAAAACCAGAACAGAATAATTACACCTTGACAACAGGGATCCAGAAAGGTACAGAAGAATTTTCAAAGTTCTGATATTAGTAAAGTTTATAGTTTGTAACTCAGGATAGGCAAAAATAATATTACTTTTTTTTTTGGAACATATAAATTATAACATTGGACAATAAATGTTCAGAAATAATAATTTTACGAGAATGGTCCTTCGTATGGAACAATATGAAGAAGTGTTCATTTTAAATCACCATACCCATTGTTACTGACTGGCTTACATTTCCCCCGGCTATGCTCTGAGACAAATAATTTTGTTTTCTAAAAAAGTGGTTTTATTTATTGACTTTCATGACTTGCGTTAGAATAGAAATTTATGTTTGTGTGTTTTCGTTGTTTGGGCACATAAATTAGTGGGTGAGAGGCTTACCCTTCTCAGTGAGTGTGTGTAATTGTATTTTATTTTACATGTACCAGCCAGTGAAGGTGCATAGAAATGTTATGCACATATATTTCTATAGTTATGCAAATGTGTAAATTTGTTTTTATTTTTTAATTCAAATTGTTTTTCATAATTTCTTCAGCATATCATTGTGGTCGTTGTCCAAAGGAGTGGTTTACATATTCCAACAACTGCTATTACATCAGCACTGAAAGAAAAACATGGACTGAGAGTCAGATGGCCTGTGCTTCTAAGAACTCACACCTGCTTTATATAGATAATAAAGAAGAAGTGGTAAGATTTTAAATGTTTCCAACATTTATTTAAAGATTATTTTGGTCTGCAGTATGATTGTAGTATCCATTCATATTTTTGTATACATTTGTAGTTTGTTTTAAAGTCTATTAATATTCTATTGTTTAACTCTTTGATCTTTTATTTATATTTCGTGTCATTAATGCACGTTTAATAATTTCCAGTTCTTACTTTCCATAGACAACCATGCTTGTATACATAACTTTTGTCTAAAATAAGTTTTGTGTTTAATTTTTATATGAAATTTTAAATTATATCAAGGACACTAAACATCATGGTTGTGCAGATTGTTTATAAATTGGAAGGACGCATGTAATTACAAATCAGATCACGAAAAGAAAGTTTCCAGTCCACAATAGCTCACTCCTGTGTATTCTCTCAACTTTCCCTCCCCCCTACTTAACCACTATTCGTATTTTTAATATTCCAAATGATCTTTGCTTAAATTTGAGCTTCATATAATAGGGATCATTCAGTACGCATTTTATGTCTCCTTTCATTCACATATGAGATTTTTGGAATTCATCCACATTGTTGCATTTATCTGTAGTTAATTTTTACTGTTGTATTACACGTACATGACATTTTTAATCTACACCATTCAGACTACAGTTGTTTTAATGTGGGTTTTATACATAATATTTTATGAAAATCCTTGTGTACATCTTTTTCCAAATTATTGCCATATATTTAATATTAATATATTATACATACATGTTATGTAGAATATATTGTTTTTATATAATATAGATACAATATTTATAATAGTTTACAGGTAAAGTTACATTATTATAATTGTATATGGGCGTAATTATAATATAACTAGTCTTCTATGTTTCAGAATAAAATTGCAGGGCCATAAATATATGTGTATGTCAAATTTATTAAACGATTCCATCATTTCTTTTTGGTTTATTGAGTAAATACACATTTTACCAATAGTCCTTTGATTTAAATGTAGTACTATCAGGAATTTAATGTTATGATTTTTTATCTTTAGAGAAAAGTATCATGATGAGACAAATAGGCATTTTCCTGATTACTATTTGGTTGGAAACACCCTTCTGGGCTACTAATCATATCATTCTCTTCTGTGAGAATGAAAAGTACCTGCCATGTGTCTTGCCCATTTCTCCTATATGTTGCCTGTCATTTTCCTTCCTCTCAGTACTTGTTATATTTTGGATATAAGCTCATTTTTTTAATTTGGGAGATACAAGTAGGTTTTTTGACCCTGTGACTTACATTCTTATTCTCATATTGGAGTCTTTTAATGACCAGAATTTATTAATGTTAGCAGACTCTACTGTATCATTTTGGGTGTTACTGATCATTTTGGACCCACTTCTGAAATGTCAAGTTTCATGAAGATAATCCCCTACATTACTCTCTAGACTTTATTGTTTTCCTATATTATCATTATCTAATTGATGGATCATAATTTATAGCAAAGATTATCTTTTCATAAATAACTATACATGAACATATAATTCTATATATATACATATGAGTTAATCTGCTTTATATAGATAGTAGGTATTATATATATCTTTACAGATAATAATGTATATAATATCATATGTATATACATAAGCACACACACAGTAGTTCTCCTCTTATCTGTGGGGAATAATGTTCCAAGACCCCAGTGGATGCCTGAAGTCACTGATAGTACTGAACCTTATATATACAATGGTTTTTCTTGTACATAAGTATATATGGTAAAGTTTAATTTATAAATTTTGCAGAGTGAGAGATTAAGAACATTAACCAATAATAAAATAGAACAATTATATAAATAGACTGTAATAAAAGTTATGCAAATGTGAGCTCTCTCTTATTTCTCTCTTAAAATATCTCATTTACCTATACCCACCCAGTTTGAGGTATGACAGCAAAAGTAGCACAGATTTGTTTTTCCTCCAAGTTTCACAGATAGAGCATGATTTCTTAGTGTAGATTTTAGCGATTTCTGCAGAAGAAATTTTGTCTTTCATTAGTAAATCAAGAACTTTCACCTTTTCACGTACAGGAATTACTTCACAGCTTCTCTTTAGTATATTCGATTGCCAGTATCACTAGTCTCATGCTTTAGTACCATTATTCAGGAAAATAAAGGAGACTTGAACAAAAGCACTAATATCCTGCGACAGTTGGTCTGATAACCAAGAGCAACTTGGGACTAACAATGAGGGAAGGGGAGCATATACAGCAAGATACGCAGGACAAAGACATGCTTTATATCCTGGTCAGAAGGGAGTGGGACAGGAGGAGTTTCATCATGATACTTAGAACTACACACAACTTCACCTTGAATTTTTAAATTTTGGGGTTTTCCTTTTAATACTTTTGGATACGGGTTGGCTGTGGGTATCTGAAAGAGCAGGTAATGGAAACCACAGATAAGGGGGCACTACTGTATGTAAATCACAGTCTGCACAGTCCACAGCAGTTTGAGTAACATGGAGAAAACTTATCTCCTTTTTGTTCTTTTACTGTGTCCATTTATAATTGTCTTAAATATTTTATCAATATACATATAAAATCACATGGCATGAATGTTATAATTTGCTTCAATTTATAATTTTTCCTCAACTATCAAACAATTTAGAAAACAAAAGAAATGAATAGTATGTATATCCTATAAGATTGTTATACTTTGTTATCTTTTGCTTCCTGATGATCCAAGAGTCCTTCTTTTATTCTTTAATTTCTGCTTAGATAATTCCCTTTAGCGATTCTATTAGAGTGGGCCCCATGGTGAAAAGTTTTCTTAGTTTTTCTTTATCTGAGAATGTCTTGATTTCCCCTTCATTCCTGAGTGGTATTTTCCCTGCAGTTCTCTGTGCTTTTTGGTTGGAATAAGGCAGTTAGCATCTAACGTTTTCTGTCTTTCTAGCCTTGGTCCTTTGACTGGAGAAAACAGCCTTTCATTGGGACTTTTGTCTGCCCTTGGGTGTTTGTGATTTGCTGGCCTCTGCAGCCTCCAGTCCAGGATAAATGAAGTAAAAAGTAATTCCAGGTTGCTTACTGCCATCTCTTTCCTCAGGTCTTGAGTTCCCAGCTCTGTCATCTTTCTCATTACAGTTTTCAATCTTTTAATCTTTTCTTTTTAATGTATAATGTCCATGGGTTTTAGCAATATTTAGTGGGAAAAATAAAGAATATGCACCTTCATCTTAACAGAATAAGAAGTCTGATCTGTAGCAGGTTTAATTTAATTTTCTTAAGACTAATGGTCTTGAGAATCTTTTCATGTATTTATTTGTCAGCCTTGTATCTTTTAAAACATTTTTATTAAATTTATTGGAGTGACATTGGAGCTATTTGTTTCCATTGGTATTTAATGAATTCCTTTTTCAAAATTAAAATTTATTGGGGTGACAATGGTTAGTAAAGTTACATAGGTTTCAGGTGTACAATTCTGTAAATGCATCATCTATATATCACATTGTGTGTTCACCACCCAGACCAGCTCTCCTTCCATCACCACATATTTGACCCCTTTTACCTCTTCTGCCATCCACACTCCCCTTTTACCCTCTGGTAACCACTGAGCTACTGTGTGCGTCTATGAGTTGTTGTTTTTTATTTTTCGTCTTGTTCTGTCGTTCCTTTCAGTTTGATATCCCATATATCAGTGAAGTCATATGGTTCTTGACTTTTTCTGTCCGACTTATTTCGCTCAGCATACTAATCTCAAGTTCCATCCATGTTTTTTGCAAATGGTACTATCTCATCTGTTCTTATGGTAGAATAGTATTCCATTGTGTATATATACAACAACTTCTTTATATAATCATCTATCGAAGGCCACCATAAATAAAGCTGCAATGAACTTCAGAGCACATATGGCTTTATGGATAAATGTTTTTAGGTGTTTTAGGTAGATACCCAGGAGAGGAATTGCTGGGTCATATGGTAATTCTATTCTTAATTTTTTGAGGAAGTTCCACACTATCTCCCATAGCGGCTACACCAATCTGCATTCCCTCCAACAGTATGTGAAGGTTCCTTTTTCTCCAAGCCTCTCCAATACTTGTTGTTGTTAGTCTTGTTGATGATAGCCATTCTAAGTGGTATAAAGTGGTATCTTATTGTGGTTGGAATGCATTGGAGCTTTTAAATGTCCAACTATAATAATTGAAGTGTTTGTATCTCCTTTTAATGTTGTCAGTTTCTACTCATGTGTTTGAGGGTTCTGTTGTTAGGTGGTCACATGTTTACAATTGTTTTATGTACTTCTTGGAATGACATCATTAATATTTTGAATAGTTTCTCTTTATTTCTAATAATATTTCTTGTTTTAACAGTTATTTTGTCTGATAGTAGAATGGACAGTTCAGGCCCCTCTGGTTACAGTTCATAGGGTATATCAGTTTTTCACCCTTTTACTTTGATTTTTGTACCTTCGAATATAAAGTGCATTTATGATAGAAAGCATATAGATGGATCTTACATTTTCCCTCAGTATGACAATTTCTATCTTTTGATTAAAAAATATATTTTATTCACATTTAATATAATTGTTGGTATAGTTGGATTTAGGTCTGCTGTTTTGCTCTTTCTTCTATGTCCATGTCTTTAGGTTTGTCTTCCATAATTCCTGAATCTTTTGTCTTCAACATGTATTGTTATAACGTTCCATTTTAATTTTCTGTTGATGGTTTGGATATATAAATTTTTTATTAGTTGTTGTAGATATGAGACATCCTTAGCTCCTCACTGTCTACCTAAAGTTAATTCTGACTAAATTCCAGTGAAACATAGAAACTTAGCCTCAATATAGCTCCACATCCTCTCTTGTCTGTTGGGGTCTCACTATTCCTTCTAACAATGTTGTACCCAGTCAGCCAGCACTGGTTTGTGAATAAACAGTAATGCACATCCTTTGTGACCTGGCATTCATGATTTACAAAAAGATGACTTGTAATTAATCATTCTAGGGATTTTTGCAAACCAAAAATAAACATATGCTAACCAATGAGGTTTTTTCTTTGATCCCAAACAAGGTTCCCATTTTCCAGCACAGAGTTGCAATCATAGAGACCCAACCATACAGTGTCAGAATTATTGCTTTAAATAATCTCATTTTTAAAAGTAATCACAAGGACAGAAACACAGATGCTTAAGTTTACCCACATATTTTTACCATTTCTACTGCTCTTCCTTCCTGTGGGTCTGAGTTACCGTCCAGTATCATTTACTTTTAGCTTGAAGAACAGTTTTGGAGGGCAGGTCTGCTAATAAGAAATTCTGTTTTGTTTTTGTGTATGTTGTAAGTTCCTTATTGCAACTTCTTTTTTGAAGGATTGTTTTGCTGAATTAAGAATTCTTGTTTGACAGCTTTTGTTGTTTCCCCCCCACCCCCCAGTACTTTCAGCTCTTTGAATATGTCACTCCTGCTTTCTGTTCTGTTTTCTTTCTGATATGAACTCATTATTAATCATGATGTTATTTCCTATATGTAATGGGTAATTTTTCTTTTGCTTATTTCAAGGCTACCTCTTTTTTTAAATTTTTTGTTTTCTATTTTACATTTAAATTGTGGCAAAAAACACTTAGATAAAGTTCATCATTACCAATTGAAAAAAAAAGACACTGACTTGATTTTCTTAGAGAAGTTTAGATTTACAGGAAAATTGAGACAAGACAGAGATTTTCTATAATCCCCTATTAAGTACTCATCTCCCTCATATGGCATAGTGTGCAGGACAAATGTGGATTCTGGCTGCGATAATGTGGTCCATGTGCTGCTGGAGTTGGGAAATATCTCACCCATTCCCTGATTTTCACACTGAGTCAAGGTACATCATGCTCCCAATTTTTCCTTATAATTATTTCTTTGTCTTCAATGTTTTTCAGTCATTTGACTATAATATTTTGAGAATTAGATTTCTTTGTGCTGTTTCTATGTAAAATTTGCTGAATCGGACATGCCTACAATATTATAAATTTAAATTGAAACAGTTGTTTATTCATTATGTCTCCAAGTTGTTTTTCCTTGTGTCTCTCTTCTTGTTCTCAGTGTATATTTACACCTATGTTAGTTTTCTTGATACTGCTTCAAAAGTCTCTGAGTGTGTACTTATTTTTCTCTCTAATTTTTGGGATAAACAAAGTTTTAAACACCATCTTCAATTTTATTAATTCTCTCTCTGTGTCTCAAGTTTTATATAGATTTAGTAAATTTGCATTTCAGGTAATGTTTTTCAATTCTCAATTTCTATTTGATTCACTTATGTAGTTTTTTTCCTCTGTTTGGCACAATTTTATCACTGCCATCATATTCAAATATAAGTATTTGAACATAAATATAAAGTAATTACTTTAAAATATTTTTAATAATAAATCTAACATCTTTTCTCAATAAAACATTATTTTGACTGTATTCTTTGTGTATAGAAATTGTGTTTTGTATGTTTTCTAATAATTTACGCTTATATGTTTTTGATAATATCGTGTAGGAAACTGTAATTCTGTTTCATTTTTCTTGGATTCATTATTTTTTGTGATGTGCAAAACTTTTACTGCAGATCTTCTCTTTAGACAGTGCTTGCTTATATCTCTTCTCAGTTTTTAAAATTCTAACTATTTATTTTTGTTTTTAGTCTGGCTTCCTAGGGATTCCCCTTGCATATTCATAGTTCGGTTGACAACCAATGATTGCACATTTTTAAAGAATCCAAATACCTCCGGTCAATAGGGTTTACACACTCTGTTATTTGTACTTGTGTGTGTATGCGTGTAAGGGGGAGTCCTCACAACTTTACAATTAGTTTTCAAGTCCACTTTGCCTTTTATTTTTACTGGGATCATCTTTATCTCTTCTGCACAAGTGCACCTTTGTTTCATCAGTCATGAACCTGTAGAGAGCTAATGTCTTCTCTTCTTGTGAATTCTCCCTTTTATTTCCTCTCCATTATTATTGTGGCTGGCACTGCTCTGGACACAAAGGAGACCACAAGCTCAGACTAGAAAAAGGGTGGGTTTTGCTCTTTTTAACCTTGTAAATTCAGCACTTTGAATGAAAAAATAGCGGGCAATTTATCACCCCTCCACCACTGCTAATCAAGTGTGCCCCTGTGGCAACAACATCATTGATTTTAGCACCCTTCTCCAAATTGTAAAAACTACAATTCTTCTTACTCACTGAGCTGAGGTGGGGATGGGGGACAATATGGGAACAATTCTAGTCAAGAAGACCACAAATTTGCTCTATTCTTTCTTGAATTTCTAGGATCTTTTCCAATAAGTCACAAGTTATTATTAGTCTTTGGTAAATTGTTGCATCCTTGAAATTATTTGTCAACTGCCCTCTTCACTAATAACACGTTTTCCTAATGTGTTCAAAGTGTAAGTATATAAAGTAAAATGAAAATTAAATTGAATAAAACAGAAAGAATGACGTTTGTGTTCCATTAGAAATCATATTAGTATAAAGAATTTTTTTGTGCTTTCTCATAAAATTTGTTTCTCATAGAATTTTTTGAACACCTTCTGTCCTCATTCATGGATTGACCTCTCCTTAAAAACTAATACAAGTTTGTTGGTGTTGCCAAATGCCTCAGAGCTCTCTTCCAAACTGTAAGTTTCATGAGAACTCTTATATTTTATGCCTTGAGGTAATTAATTATAGAAAGAAGAATAAATATTTGAACAATTATATGAAGACAATTATTTAAGTATTTCCATGCAAAATTATACAAGGACAATTCAGATATAGGTATATAAGTATTAGCCTAAGTAAATTATTTATTCATCATAGTATTAGATCATGTATTACCAGATTAATGATATATCATTCTCTGCATTTCAGGTTCTCAATATCTTCAGAGATTAGTAAGGATTATGCATTTGTGTCGTTTCACTCTCACCAGGTTTTTTATGTACTCTGTTTAGAAAAAAAACTATACGTTTGTAAGCACCAGACACTTCGCCGTATCTGAAGTTGGTATAATGGTAATCTGTAAAGGACATATTTTTGATTTATTTAAACTCATACAATAAATTTTCTTATAATTATTTTTTATAATACAATTTTGAGGACAGTTTTACATTCACAACAAAATTATGATAGTTACTTAGATTTCCCATGTTTCCCCCTTCCCTACACATGCAGAGCTTCCTCCGTGATCAACATCACTCACCAAAATGGTCATTTGCTACTGAAAATGAATCTACATTGATGCATCATATTCACTTAAAATCCATAGTTTATGTGAGGCTTAACCCTTGGTGTAGAATTATTTTTAAACCTATATTTCTAAATTATTTTTTAAAATATATACCCAAGTACATGTTATATGTTTCGTAAGATTTTGTTGTTTGTTAAAATAGATAATGTATTTTAATATCAAGAGGTGTTATTTCTAAGTCCTCAATATGGTGAATAATACCACTTATATATTCAAACTACTTAATTTGTCATAGCGTTCGAACGTTGAAAATGATTATTCAACTGCAAAGGCTGGCATACTGTGTAAGTCATAGTGGAGTCAAAAGGGAGAGGAAATTTGATTTAAAAATTATTAAATTTTGTAGGGGTGATCGCCTACAAACAGGACATGAAAGAAAATCATAAAGTATACCCTAGGGTTAAGGAAGAGTACCCAAAGGTGGAATGAGTTGGAAGCCAGGTCTACTTCCTTAGGATGGGTTTCGGACTTCACTGAACACAGTGTGGCTGCAGACATTCTGACAGTTGACATATTCACTGGGTTGCCCTGGATAGAGCAGTTCCAGAGTCTGCTGGCTGTTATTGGTGAGGACGGATTTCAGGCTGTGATTGGCAAGCAGGAAGACCTCCCTATCATGGTGTCCTCAGGCAGAGGTTGGAAAAGAGGGAACTGTCATTGGGACTGGCCACAAAAACTGCTGGAGAGTGAACACCACAGGACTTCCTGCATGCACGCAACTGGCAACCCCACCATAGAGCCAACGGGGAGAAAGCACCTTGAAACCAGAAACAACTGTCCTTTCTCTGGCAGTGTCTCTCCAGTGCCTTTATCTGGCAAAACAACATCACGTGA
This sequence comes from Rhinolophus sinicus, assembly GCF_057876585.1. Lineage (NCBI taxonomy): Eukaryota > Metazoa > Chordata > Mammalia > Chiroptera > Rhinolophidae > Rhinolophus > Rhinolophus sinicus. The sequence continues at coordinate 27,988,044 of NC_142501.1, read as the reverse complement.
GATCACAAGGGAGAAAAAGTTATAGAATCTATCTCCATTATTTCAAAAGGGCCATGAAGGGCAGATTTGGAGTTGAGATTAATAAATTGTTGATCCACCCTTGAGATTACTGTGCAAGAACTTCAAAGTTGGTACATGACATAATTCTTTGTGTAGAAAAGTCTAAAGACGCCACCAAAAACTATTAGAAACAGTAAACAAATACAGTAAAGTTGCAGTATACAAAATCAATGTACAAAAATCCCTGCATTTCTACATACTAACAATGCAATTTCAGAAAAAGAAGTGGAAAAAAATAACATTTCTTTTGCAATTGCAGTAAAGAAGAATGAAATACTTAGGACTAAATTTAACAAAGTATGTGAAGGATCTATACATTGAAAACTATAAGACATTATTAAAAAAATTGAAGACGACACAAAGAAATGGAAAGGTATTTTGAGTTCATGCCTTGGAAGAAACAACAAAGTTGAAATTGCCATATTACCCAAAGCGCTATATAGATTTAATGCAATTCATATCAAAATCTTAACGAAAATTTTTGTTTTTATTATTTTTCTTTTGGATCTTCATTTGTTTTTAAAAAAAATAAATTTATTGAGGTGATAACTGTTAGTAAAATATCATAGTTTTCAACTGTACAACTCTTTTTTTTAACATTTTCTATTATTTTTTCTTTTAGTTTACTGGAGTGACAATGGTTATTAAAGTTACATAGATTTCAAGTGTACAAGTCTGTAATACATCATTTATATATCACATTGTGTGTTCACCGCCCACACTCAGTTGTCCTTCCATCACCACATATTTGATCTCTTTTACCCTCATCTACCACCTCTCTCCCCAGTTACCCTGTGGTAACCACTAAACTATTATCTGTGTCTATGAGTTTTTGTTTCTTCAGTTGTTTGTCTTGTTCCTTTGTTGTCAGTTTTATATACAACATATCAGTGAAATCATTTGGTTCTCGACTTATTCTGTCTGACTTATTTCACTTAGCATAATAATTTCAAGATTCATCTATGTTGTCACAAATGGCAGAATATTGTATTTTCTTATGGCAGAGTAGTAGTATTCCATTGTGTAGATATACCACATCTTCTTTATCCAATCATCTATAGAAGGACACTTTGGTTGTTTCCATGTCTTGGCCACTGTAAATAGAGCTGCAATGGAAATCGGAGTACATGTATCTTTATGGATAAATGTTATCAGATTTTTGTGTATATACACAAGAGAGGGATAATCATCAGATTTGTAGAAATTACAAAAGAGCCTTGTAATGATGAGCAGGGAAAAGACGGAGGAGGGCCACATGCTAGAGTGGGGCTAATGAATTTATTTGTCAATATCTAATCAATTTACTTAGCAGTATGCAATAGTAATAGACAAAGGCAATTAACAGAATGTGCTAATGACAGAAAGTGAAGGTGGTTAAGACTAAACTATATACATTGATACCAATGTCAAGTCAAAGGAGTATACATACATATAAGTTTAAGAGACCCCAACATATGTTTACTATTGATCAAAAATCACTTGGCTTAATACACAAATAATAACATCAGTAAGGATTGTCCAAAAGCAGTAATAAGATCTATAGGATAGTAACTGCTACAGTAGATGTCCAAAGCTCACCAAATTGGGGGAGAACAGCACTGGAAAAGTCATAAATCAAAACTTTGTCTGGTCTGTAGACCTGTAGCTGAGAGAAACTCAGGCGTCTCCCACACTGCTGCTTGTTCGTTCCCAAGAATGGTGCTGCTGTTGTCTTTGTTGTTGTTAGAAGTCAAGGTGTCTTCTGATGTTATAAACTGCAAGCTGCATCTAAGTTTTTAAGGTGTTAACAATCTGAAGAATGTTGCTGTTGTTGTTGTTGTTATTGTTAGAAGTTAGGGAGTCTTCTGATGTTTAAGCTGCATACAAGTTTTCTAGATGCTGACAAGTTCTCAAGAAGGCTAACCATGGGGAACAACACTGGAGAGGCCGGGAACCAGCCAGACCTCACCAGGTTCACAGCTGAAAGTCAGGACATTCCCTGATGTTGTAAGCTGCACGTTGCTAGAAGTCTTCAAAATGTTAGAATGATGAAAAATCACCAATGACAAATGACCAAATGATGAAATAATAATTATTAATTAACACAGCCAACTGTGGTCTGTCTTATATATTTTTTTCAGCTGTAACTTAGAGCCAAGTTTCTTGTTCCTGCCTCCCCCTCCGAGAATGGCCAGTTCTGGGAGGGTCCGGCAGTTACTGATATGAATGTTGACCATCAGGCCAAAGGGCCAATTCATCCAGATAAGCAATATCTACTGTTCTTTCTTGGGACCGTCAGCCCAAGGTCTTCCAAAGCCTGGCAATGTGTCTGTCACATCGTCCTGATACAACTTAGCTACTTCTTCATCTGCTGATGTGGGTGAAACAGACAGAACAAAGAGGGAATTCTTTCAACCCCTGATCAAGAATTTTTTTAACCCTAAGCTAACCATCACCTCACAACACAGACAGAAAAACAAACATCATTTCATATCTTCCCTACTCGACAGAATGAGACTAAACAGAAAACTTCATCTCATGTCTCCCCTGCTCGGGAGATGAGACCAAAGGGGAAAGAAAAGCAGCCTCATCCCATATCTCTCTTGCTCAAGAGAATGAGACCCAGAAAACAACATCATCTCAAATCTCCCCCGCTCAGGAGATGAGACCATAGGAGGAATTTACTCAACTCCTGATCATAGTACAGAAATCACCTCACATACAGGAACAAATAAAAGCTAATGGACAAAAGCTCACATCAACCAATAAAGGCAAATTTTCTTCGTCATCTTCCTTACACGCCTGAGTAGCAGCAGCAATCCTAAAACATGAAGGAGAGTGGAGGTATCAACTCCTTAACTTTATACTAAAAGTGACAACAATCAAAACAGCATGGATTTGGCAGAAAAACAGACACACAGACCAATGCAATAGAATTGAGAACGTAGAAATAAACCCACATATATATGGGCAGTTAATTTTCAACAAAGGAGCCAAAAACATACAATGGAGAAAAAAAGTCTTTTTAATAAATGGAGCTGGGAATTTGGAAAGCCATGTGCAAAAGAAAGAAACTACACTCCACGTGTTACCATATCCCAAATTAACACAAACTGCATCAAAGTCTTAAACATAGGACCTGAAACAATATATTGCAATGAAGAAAGCATAGGTACTAACCTGGTGGACCTTGGGTTCTGAGAGGATTTTATGAATTTGACCTCAAAGTCAAGGAAAGTGAAAGCAAAAATAAGTGATGGTACTATACATCAAACTAAAAAGCTTCTGCACAGCAAAAGAAACCATCAACAAATCAAAGAGGCAATGAACAGAAAGGCATGAGATATTTGCAAACAGAAGCTGTGATTTTGGGCCGGTATCTGAATATGTAAAGAACTAACACAGCTCTTCATCTTTTTAAATCTAGGAGTGGCTCTCCGTGCTTTACAATGAAGCTGGAGCCTCACAAAGTCTGGATGATCTGAGCCCTGTTACCTCTTACATCTTGTTCTCTAATACAATGTTCCTTAACCTTTTTTTTTTTTTTTTCCATTTTCCCCCTCAACTTCAAGCCAGAGAGGAGAGATGTTGAGCTTTCAGAGAGATGTTTTCCCTGTCCATCTCCCTGAAAATTAAAAACCACCAATATATTGCATTTTTTCTTTATGTATTTTATGTATATCTGCACTTTATACATAAAGTGAGATTTTTTTCACTACCCTCAAAAATCCATTTTTGTCCACTTGTCAACACTATCGCCTCTGTTGAGAATGCATGAGCTAACACTGCTCCCTTCACTCACTCTGCTGCAGCTATGTCAGCCTCCTCGCTGATCCTCAAATATTCAGACATGTTTCTTCAATAGGGAATTTCATTAGTTGTTTGCTCAATTTCAAATGGCCTTCTCCATTTGTCTGCTATCCTAGTTTTCTCACCAAATTCATATCTTTCTCCAAATACTACACTTCTAATGAATTACAATGGTATTTCAATTTCCTCAACAATTGGCATTCTCAATTCCACTTACTCTCTTCAAAATGTTTTCATAAAACATTTCATTTTTTTATTATTTTTACCTTCTAACATACTATACATTTCAAACGTATTTTTTCTGGTTTAAACAACAAGTATTCTATCACAATTCTGGAGGCTGGAAGTCTGAAATGAAGGTGCCAACAGAGCTGTCCTCACTTTGAAGACTCTAGGGGAGACTATGTTCCATGCCTTTCTCTGAGCTTTTGGTGTAGTCCCCAGGCCTTGGCTTATAGACACATTACTCCAAGCTCTGACTCTGTCATTGCATTGCTCTCTGTGTGGGTCTGTCTCTACATCTAAATATCCCTCTTATATTATATCAGTTGTACTAATTAAGGGCCTACCCTACATCGGTATGACCACATATTAATTTGATTGCATTTGCAAAGACTCTATTCCCAAATAAGATCACATTCCTAGGCTTGGTTGAATATCTATTTGGGTGAGGACATGGAGTGTGACACTATTCAAGAAAATGGGAAATACAGAAAATGAACAAAAATGGCAGGTCAGTGTTCAACTTTTTATCTGGGTATAATTGTAACTGGAAATTACATTCGTTTTGGTGTTTGTGAAAACTCGATTCCTACCATGTATACATTAAAGGTTGGCAGAGTGATGTGAAGGATCTCAGAAGAGAGGAGAAGAAAATACCCTGGCAATAAATCAAAAGGAACAGTTCACGTAGTATTCATGTTGCCATGACATTTCATACCTTTAAACCAGGCTGGTCCAAACTGCGACCCGCAGGTCAACTGCGGCCCGCAATCCATTGTTAATTGGCCTGCAGCAAATTCCAAAAATGTATTTAGTTTACTTAAATAAACCAGGTGAGGCAATACGTACTTTACCTCGAGTGAGTTGCCCAGCTGTTTGTGTATTCTACCGCATCTAGCCCTTGGTGAAATACATTGAAAAAAGTTTGTACACCCCTGCTTTAAACACTCTTAACACTTTAAACTATCACAATCAAAAAAAAAAAAAAGAAAAAGAAAAGAAAAAAAGAAACCGACAAAAAAAGAAACAGAATAAACTAGTTTTAGTAGAAGTAATCATTATTATTTGGGAATAATTAGCTCATACTCAGGTATACACAGGTCACATTTTGAATGACACTTAAACTTCTTTAGGTTACCAGTGTTGTGTGCTTTCCCTTTCACAAATAAAACTGTTTTATTCTTTTTGGGGTCAATGAGACAGAGTACATAAAATTTAAATGACCGACAAATACAAAAGAGCATTGCAAAAGATGAATGGTAATAGAGCCCGGTTAACTACAATTTCTTCTATGAGAGGGTGGAAAAATCCACAAGATATGGGTTAGATTATGTAAAATCATAGGATCTCATCTGTATAGAGATTTCCAGTTGTTTAATGGTAAATACAAAAGAATGGAAAATGAATTGCCTTAACCAGACTGATTTCCTTAACTTGAATCTTCTCAGGTTAGAAATTGTCAAAATTGTAATTTAATTTAGACACTAATCTTATTTTTAAAATATCTCATTTTTAAAGATATAATCCCACAATTTATATAGTATATAATGTGTTTGTTTTATAACCTGCTTAAGATGTCCTACTAATCTTTTCCTAGTTTCTTCATAACATTCAGCACTTGTCAACCATAAAATCTGTTTAAAATTGGCTTTTGTACTAAGTCCATCAGAAGTGGAGAGACCAGACCAAATGGAAATGCCTATGTAAGTTTCAGAGATTAGAAGGCTGTATTTCCACTATCCAACAATATTTATTGATTCTGATATTTTAGGCCCAGAATGAAAAAGCACAGCAGAGAAAAAATAACTAGAAAAAGAATAGTGAAATAGGTGATCAGTAAACATATCTGACACTAGATAATTTTATTTTTTTAAAGATTTTATTGGGGAAGGGGAACAGGACTTTATTGGGGAACAGTGTGTATTTCCAGGACTTTTTTCCAAGTCAAATTGTTGTCCTTTCAATCTTAGTTGTGGAGGGCGCAGCTCAGCTCTTGGTCCAGTTGCCGTTGCTAGTTGCAGGGGGTGCAGGCAACCTTGTGGTTGAGAGGACCTGCTCCAACCAACTGAGCCATCCGGGAGCTCAGTGGAAGCTCAGCTAAAGGTTCCGTGTTCAATCTTTTAGTTGCAGGGAGCGCTGCTCACTATCCCTTGTGGGACTCAAGGAGTTGAACTGGCAACCTTGTGGTTGAGAGCCCACTGGCCCGTGTGGGAATCGAAGCGGCAGCCTTTGGAGTTAGGAGCATGGAGCTCCAACCGCTGAGCCACCGGGCTGGCCCAATAATTTTCGTTTTAATGAATACATCCCATATTACTCGTTTTAGACTAATTTTCACAGCTAAGCCAATTGGTTAAAGATTAAAACATCAGTCAGACTATTGTTTGTCTCTTCAGTGCTATAATGGAAGTAATCTCCTCCATGCCAAGACCATTTCTGCATTTAATTAGTTAAGAAAATTAAAAACTCATGACATGAAAATCAAGCTTATAACTTGAAGTAATTTAGCCCTTTCCTCTGAAAATAGGAAAACTTTTGCTAACCTTTCTTTCTGATGAACAAGCATAGCATTTTCTTAGGCAAAGTTTTTCTGATGGCTTTTCATTTCTTTGTGTTAATGAAGTTCATGTTTTAAGACCCCATACTTTCATCCCATAATTTTCTGACCGCAATTATACTTCTTAGGATATCAAAGGTACATATAAGTAATTATGCTGTTCACAGGGCTTCATAAAGTTACCCTTAAAGAATGGGATAAAAACATATTATATATTGTTTTGCTATAAATTCTTTTATTCAGGAGGGTGCATATCAATTGGGATATTTTAAATCTGTGTGATTTACTTTTTTTGTGTGTGAAAATATGTAAGTTTTACTCTTAGTAAATTTCAATTATGCAACACAGTGCAATTGACTACAGTCACCATGTAATACATTAGATCCTCAGAACTTACTCATCTTATAAATGAAAGTTCATACCATTTACCAACCTCTCCTTATTTTCCCCTCCCTCATCCCCAGGCGATCACTTTTCTACTCTCTGTTTCTATGAATTTGATTTATTTTTAGTTCCACACATAAATGATACCATGCGATACTATATTTATCTTTCTCTGTGTAGCTTATTTCACTTCGAATAATGCCTTGTGGGATCATTCTTGTGAAAATGGTAAATAATAATCCAAAGAGTGTAGTTTTTTGGTCAAGATGATGAAGTAGCTAAATACTGTGCTTGCATCCTTTCACGACCACATTAAAATTGCAGAACAAACACCATTGAGAATTGCTTGAAGTCCAGCTGAACAGAATTCCTGTAGCTAAAGATATACAGAAAAAGCCATGTAGAAACAATTAGGAGGGGCAGTGTCATGGAACGGTTTATCTCATACACACCTGTGGCAGTTAAAAATTGGGAGGGAAAACTCAACTATGGGTCCCTCCTGAGCAGTGAGGGGACCCAGCCACATCCCAGGCTCCCTAACCCAGGGTTCCAGTGCCAGGACAAAAAGTCCCCACAATGTCAAACCAGTGGAGATTGTGACTGAGAGAGATGTAGAAGTCCCAGACATTTCTCTTAAAAGCCCATGCAACAGACTTACTCACCGATGGACCCCCTCATTTTGAGATCTAGTGCTGGGGCAGCAGCTCAAAAGGCACCAGGGACATATGGCGAGGAACTGAATTGTCTGGCTTCAGGATGAGTATTGGAGGGGATCTTTCTTCCAGACAGAAGTGCTGGCAAGAGCCATTGTTCCTCAGTTTAGGCCTTTCTCCACTAGCGTACAGATGTAGGAAGCCTTCATATCTCACTCGTCATCAACCGGACTAACAAAATTGGCCTGCTCTAATGATTCGCTGAGACACTGCTCCACCGAACGCGTGAGTCCACCCAAGCTGCTTCCAGTGGTTTTTCCATACAATTGACATGTGTTGGCTCATACTTCAGATTTTCCAAAAGTCTCTCAAAGGTTCACAAATGACAAAAAATCAGGGTCTGGCCCTAATGTTCGCCATACCTTTTGCTAAGCATCCCCAAGCTTGGCAGTACTGGAAGCCCATCTTGCTTCACAGCTTAGCCTCTCCCAGGCACCTTCAAGCCCAGCATGGGTGGAAGAGATTGGCAGATTGCTTTGTGGCTCATGCCAGGTGGCTCCGGGAAGGGCACAGCTGGAGATTGAAGTTGGGCTGTGTTGGGGCCCTTCTCAGAAGGCCCAAAAGCTGGCATGACCTGTGGCTGGCTGTGGACAGCCCAAAGCACCACCTGGCCACCTCCACAGATAACACACCTGAAGAGAAGACTGTGCAGGTGCCAGAGCCCTGTTACAATAGCATGAAGAACAAAAACATATTGGAAATAAGTTTAACTAAGGAGTGAAAGGTCTCTACACTGAAAACTGCAAGATATTGATGAAAGAAATTGAAGACAAAAATAAATGGAAAGGTATCCCATGTTCACATACTGGAATAATTAATATTGCTAATTTGTCAACAGTACCAAAAGCCATCTATAGATTCAATGCAATCCTTATCAAGACTACAATGGCATATTTTATGGAAGTAGAAAAAAATGCTCCTAAACTTATATGAAACCACAAAAGACCTTGAATAGCCAAAAAAAAAAAAAAAAAAAAAAATCTGAGGAACAAAGAACAAAGCAGTTGGCATCACACTTTCTGATTTCAAGCTATGCTATAAAGCTATTGTCATCAAATACTGTACGATCTAATATGCAGAATCTAAAAACAACAACAACAAAGAAGAAACTCATAAAAGACTAATCAGACTTGTGGTTACCAAAGGTGGAGGATTGGTGGGAGGATTGGAAAAGGTCATCAAAAGGTACAAAGTCCAGCTACAAAATAAATGAATACTAGAATGTAGTGTACAACATAATGACTGTTGCTGACACTGATGCATTATATGCAGTAGCTCCCTCATTTATGCAGGGGATACTTTACAAGACCTGCAATGGACACCTGATAACATGAATGGTGCCGAACGCTATATATACTGTGTATTATTTTCCTATAATTGCATACCTACGATGAAGTTTAACTTATAAATTAACACAGTAGGAGATTAACAGCAACAACTAATAATAAAATAGATCAATTATAGCAATATAGTGTAATTAAAATTCTGTGAATATGGTCTCTCTCAAAATGTCTTATTGTACAGTACTCACCCTCCTGTTTCTTGTGATGAAGGGAAATAATAAAATGCCTACATGATATGAGGTGAACCATGTTGGTTTTGTGACATAGTAGCAGTAGGCTGCTATTGACCGTCTGTCAATACGTCAGAAAGAGGATCATGTGCTTATTATGATGCTGGATCATCAAGACAAGACAATGTCGCTGGTTGAATAGCAGGAGCAGACAATGGCAATGGTTAGGGATCCTCAATAGTTAAAAGATTTTTTGCCAAATGCTTTTGGAAGAGCATTGTAAGTGGAAGTTTCTTTGTCTTTTAAACTCATCAAAGTATTGTTGCAGTGGTTGTAAACTTTTGGTGTTACATACGTGACTTGAGTGCTGCATTCCGTCTGATGATCATAATTATAATTTTTATAAAATAAGCATTATTGGAACATAAGAACTGTGAACCACAGCAGTCTCTCATGACCAAAATGGCTACTATGTGACAAACACGGTGGGCAGCAGCACAGTGTGGATATTGCTGGAAAAAGGGATGATTGAGTCCTGGGCCCAACTAAGAAGGATGGTGTGAGATTTCATCTTGTAACAAGGAGCACACACAATTTAAAACTAATAAATTAATATGTCTAGCATTTTTCAGTTAATACTTTGGAACTGCGGTTGATCATTTATAACTGAAAGCAAAGCTGAGACAAGGGGAAACTATTGTATATTAAAGTTGTGAAGAGAGTAAATCTTCAGTTCTCATTGTGAGGATAATTTTTGTTTCCCTTTACTCTTTTCATCTGTATTTTCTTTTTAACTTACCTATATGAGAAGGTGGATGTTAACTGAACCTATTGTGGTAATCATTTCAGAATAAATGTGAACCAAACCAATATGCTGTAAAGTTTAGTTTCCTTTATTGCTCATGTGTCATTTAATTGTGTTCTGAAAGTCTACTATATTTTCAGGTAAGTCAGAGAAAGACAAATACCATATGATTTCACTTATATGTGGAATCTAAAAAACAAACAAACAAATGAACAGAAAAAAAAACAGAAAATCTCATTGATACAGGGAATGAACTGATGTTTGCCTGAAGGGAGGTGTTGTGGGTGGGGGTTGGGAAAAAAGATAAAGGGATTAAAAACTACAAATTGGCAGTTACAAACTAGTCACAGGGATGTAGAGTACAGCAAGCAGTACAGTCAATAATATTGTAATAACTATGTATGGTGTCAAGGGTGTACTATTATTGGGGGAGCACTTCATAAGTTACATAAATGTCTAACCACTAAGCTGTACACTTGTAACTAATATAATATTGAATGTCAACTGTAATGGAAAAATAAATAAATAAATATCGACTTTTCCTGCTCTTCCCATTTTTTGGTAAGGGAAAAAAAATTAGTTAATTTGTTTTTCTCCTACACAGCAAAACTTCGACTTTTGTCATTTACAACAAATATTTCTATTAAAAGAAAGACCGTTATGACTGGAAGATGAATCAACAAAAAATATAATTAGTGGTTATATAATACTTCAATATCTGCCATGGTGATGTAGTTCAATATTGTTTCCTGTTTTATCCTTCACAGAGGTATTATTTTTATCAGATGAAATATAAATAACTTATGTAAGAATAATAAAAGGAATGAAGGAATTTTAAGAACTAGGGAGGAGAAATTGTGAAGATAATTATGGGAACTGATGATCATTGTGACAGTCACCATAAGTTGAAAACAGTAATTCTTCAGAATATTAGTGACAAATATCATGAAGTACCTATTGTTGATGGGATTATGATTTCACATTTTTCCCATTATAATAGAAATGACATAATGAGAGTATAAGGAAAAGTATGTAATGCCAGAATTTAGCAACCCTGCCTAAGAGCAGAATTTAAACATCTAAGATACCCTAAATAAGGCCTAAGTTGTTAGTGTTTGTGATTAAGATGGAAGCAAGTTAACTGCACGGGTGGTCAAGACTTTTGTCCCCAGAAATCTTTTAAAATAAGAAAATAATTTCGCAGAGACACTTGTCAATGGGCAAACTAAGTGACACTCTACCAACCCAAAGTATCCTATATTCTGGAGGTGTGTGAAGAGATAACCTGTCTTCATAATACCCCAAGGGTAAGGATTTCACGTTCAAACTTTAAGTGTCACATTAATAAGAAATCTACTTTTTCCACCTTGCTTCACTCTGAGCTTTCCCTAGGCTGCCTGTGAAGACCACAGATATTGTTTGTTTACAAGAGTAACGTGGTCTCCCACGAAAGGATGCTCACCTTTCAGGCCTAAAGAAGGTATGTGTCTCTACTCTCCTGTCTCTCTACTGGCCCATCCTATGTAGTGGGAGATTACAGATTCTAGATGTGATGCAACTAAGGTATTATTAACAAGCTAATAAAAAAGAACATTGGTATCTTTATTTAAGTAATTCAGGGTAAAAATTTTCTTAAACTTCTTGCCTGTGGAAAATTACTCAAGTGTATATACATATGCATATTTGGGCTTGAAAATAAAAACATATAGGGTAAAATCCCAGAGGAATCATGACAAAGAACAGTTATTTTTGGATTTTTGTTAATTAATAAAGACATAATTCTATATTATATTTGATGTTTAAGCCAACCTTAGAATAGATTCTTAAAATGAATTCTTTGAATTGGGAAGGTTAAACATAATTCTTCGTACACTTACTTAGATTAAATAAAAACAGTTGGCTTTTAGTAAAAATTAAGAGGAGGTAGCTCCTGTAAAATGCTCATTTAAGGTTAATTATAAACAATGATACGCTTTTTTGAAAAATTTAACGAAACATTACAAGAAAAGACATCACACTGATAAAGAAATGCTTGTCGAAAGAATTATGTTAGAGTCTAACTGACATAAGTAAGAATTAATGACATGTTAAATATGTTAAAATCATAATTGACATAACTAAAATATTATTGAGAGTTTGTAAAAGCCAGATTGAGTATTAAGTGTTTCACATGCATTATATCTACCTGTTTTTATTCCCACTTTCATTAATAATCTAGGTTGCTAGACGCTAAGTAAGTATTTCAAAGTCAATATATTATAAATTTCAAATCAGCTTTAATTCTAGATCTCACGGATCACAGAGCCCATTGACTGAATTATTAAATTACATGGTTTAATTCATTACTTTGCTTACATAATTAATGCTACCCTCATTGACTTTGAAAGTTATAGGAACTTTTTGGGAGTTTAAAACAACATATAGTTCTTTTATAAATGATTTATGTATGTATTTATCATTATATACTATTATATCTTTACCATTAAATCACTACCTATGTATTCTATTACATAAGTACTTTAAAAATGTTGTTGTCAATAGTTTTTAGGTTTTCAATAAGTTTAGTGTGTCTGTAACATTTTACAACACGTGAAATATTTCTTTAAATTTGTAATAATTTCTCATAACTTCACAATCATTCAAAATAAAAGATCATTTGATAACTCATTCCCTTTACTAAATAAATGTAAGGCACTAAATGAAATTAATTTAGTGCAGGAAATTACTATATGTGTCAACACTAATAATTTGCCATCTTTGAGCACTCAGTCTTTAACCTTATTGAATTTCAAAACTATCATAAATAATTCTGTGAGTCATTTTTAACAGAATTTTAATTTTTATTACAGACCTTCTAATGATGTTAAAAACATTTCTCTGTAATCTGACTTAAATTGAGGCTATTCTTGGTTATGAACTTCTTTATTCCTCACTAACTTATCACTTTTCATTGCTCAGACCAAAAATATATTATCGAATTCAGAATATCTTAAAAATGTATTTAACCATGACACACTTATTTAAAGGTCTAGAACATTTAAAACAAGATCTTTAGATTCTTCTACTGCAAAATGAGCCCAGCTCACCCTCTACCCCACCCACTTTTACATCATTGCATATATAAATACCATTCATTGTTAAGTACCCTTATCTTAGAGCACAGTCTCTGAAACCACTCAGCTGCAGAGATGAATAACCAAAGAGTAACCTATGCAGAACTGAGTTTGACTAAGGACTCAAGGAGAAAGCAAGTAAAACCTAAGAGCACTAAGAGTTCCGTTTCAGTAACTGAGCAGGAAACAACCTATGCAGAATTAAATCTTCAAAATGCTTCTCACAATCTTCAAGAGAATGACAAGAACTACCACTGCAAAGGTAAAATATTTAATAGAATCACAGTATAACTGTTCTAGGATGTGCTGTTGGGGTGCAGAGATGTGTGGAACAGTAGGAAATATGTGGAGAAACACTTTTTATTTGTTGGGATCAGAGCTTGAATTTGGAATACAGCATTCTAATGTGAAATCTGAACTGATTTTACTCAGGCATCGTTGTAATGTGTAGTCTTTGATCAACAACTCATGGAGCATTGTATTTCCTGACAATGCAGTGATATATTCTGAGTGGAAGATTGCAATGGTAGACATGAGTCAGGGGTCCTAGTTTATGTATATGATTTTCTGTTCAGAAAGGTTCCCTTCGTGTAAATTGCCTAAGTGTTTATCTCCATCTCATTCCTCAGTGTTTCCCTTTCTCTCCCTGTAGATTTTTCATCATCTCCAGAGAAGCTCTTTGCAGGGATCCTGGGAGTCATCTGTGTTGTCTTGCTGTCCACTGTGGTAACGATAGCTGTTACTACTTGTAAGTCAAATTTTAAAGATTATAAGGGAACTTTTCAATTCAATGATTCTCAGTGCCTGTAAATATTTCTTAATATTAAGGACTAGGCCTCTAATTTTAACACATGCAGTTAGAGTAAATGTGAAAGGGTGACGAATTTGTCGAAGATAAAATATCAGAATGATTGCAGGCAGCATTTTACAAATATATGTACATATATACATATAAATTCTGATTTCATAACTCAAAGACATGCTTTGGAAGGCTAAAAGACCTTATTTAGAAATACAAACTAATTCTTGAGATTGGTTAAATCAAATACTGTAGTAGAATTTGATCATCTAGGCTTTTGAAATATATTTTCTTAACTGTTCATTAATTCATTAATTTTTCTTGTAAAATCAATTTTATTTCAGATTATTCTAATCCTAAATATTACACCAAATGTCAAAGTAAGAAACCAAAAGTATTATTATTTATGCAGATCAATATTAATTTTTTAATAAGAATTACTCCTTTTTGCTAGCTACTGAAAAACCAGAGCAGAATAATTCCCCCTTGACAACAGGGATCCAGAAAGGTACAGAAGAATTTTCAAATTTCTGATATTTGTACAGTTTGTAACTCAGGATAGGCAAAAATAATATTACGTTTTTTGAATATGTAAATTATGACATTGGGCAATAAATGTTCATAAATAATAATTTTACAAGAATGGTCCTTCGTATGGAACAATATAAAGAAGTATTCATTTTAAATCACCATACCCATTGTTACTGACTGGCTTACATTTTCCCTGCTATGCTCTGAGACAAATAATTTTGGTTTCGAAAAGTGGTTTTATTCATTGACTTTCATTAATGGGTTAGAATAGAAATTTATGTTTGTGTGTTTTCATTGTTTGGGCACCTGTATTAGGGGGAGAGAGGCTGACCCTTCTCAGTGAGTGTTATATTTTATTTACATGTATTAGCCAGTGAGCGTGCATAGAAATGTTATGCACATATATGTATGTAGTTATGCAAATATGTAAATTTGTTTTTATTTTTTTAATTCAAATTGATTTTTCACAATTTCTTCAGCATATCATTGTGGTCGTTGTCCAAAGGAGTGGTTTACATATTCCAACAACTGCTATTACATTACCACTGAAAAACACACATGGACTGAGAGTCAGATGGCCTGTGCTTCTAAGAACTCACACCTGCTTTATATAGATAATAAAGAAGAAGTGGTAAGATTTTAAATGTTTCCAACATTTTGTTAAAAGAGTATTTTGGACTACGGTATGATTGTAGTATTCATTCATATTTTTATATACATTTGTAGTTTGTTTTAAAGTCTATTAATAGTCTATTGTTTAACTCTTTAATCTTTTATTTATGTTTCATGTCATTAATGCACGTTTAATAATTTCCAGTTCTTACTTTCCATAGACAACCATGCTTGTATACATACCTTTTGTCTAAAATGTTTTGTGTTTAATTTTGCTATGAAATTTTAAATTATATCAAGGACACTAAACATCATGGTTGTGCAGATTGTTTACAAATTGGAAGGACCCGTGTAATTACAAATCGGATCATGAAAAGAAAGTTTCCAGTCCACAATAGCTCACTGCTGTGTATTCTCTCAACTTTCCCTCCCCCACTTAACCACTATTCTGATTTTTAATATTCCAAATGATCTTTGCTTAAATTTGAGCTTCATATAATAGGGATCATTCAGTACGCATTTTATGTCTCCTTTCATTCACATATGAGATTTTTGCAGTTCATTCACAGTGTTGCATTTATCTGTAGTTAATTTTTACTGTTGTATTACACGTACATGACATTTTTAATCTTCACCATTCAGAATACACTTGTTTTAATGTGGTTTTATACATAATATTTTATGAAAATCCCTGTGTACATCTTTTTCCCAAATTGTACAATACATTTACAATTAATATATTATGCATACATGTTATGTAGAATATATTGTTTTTATATAATATAGATACAATATAATAGTTTACAGATAAAGTTACATTATTATAGTTGTATATGAGTGTGATTATAATATAACTAGTCTTCTGTGTTTCAGAATAAAATTGCAAGGCCATAAATATATGTGTATGTCAAATTTATTAAACGATTCCATCATTTTTTTTGGTTTATTGAGTAAATACACATTTTTACCAATAGTCCTTTGATTTAAACGTAGTACTATCAGGAATTTAATGTTATAATTTTTTATCTTTATAGAAAAGTTTCATGATGAGACTAATAGGCATTTTCCTGATTACTATTTGGTTGAAAACACCCTTCTGGGCTACTCATCATGACATTCTCTTCGGTGAGAATGAAAAGTACCTGCCATGTGTCTTGCCCATTTCTCCTATATGTTGTCTGTCATTTTACTTCCTCTCAGTACTTGTTATATTTTGGATATAAGCTCATGTTTTAATATGGGAGATACAAGTAGTTTCTTTGACCTTGTGACTTACATTCTTATTCTCATATTGGAGTTTGTTAATGACCAGAATTTATTAATGTTAGCAGAGTCTACTATATCATTTTGGGTGTTACTGATCATTTTGGACCCACTTCTGAAATGTCAAGGTTCATGAAGATAATCCCCTACATTACTCTTTACACTTTATTGTTTTCCTTTATTATCATTATCTATTTGATAGATCGTAATTTATAGCAAAGATTATCTATTCATAAATAACTATATATGAACATATAATTCTATATATATACATATGAGCTAATCTGCTTTATATAGATAGTAGGTATTATATACATATTTATATAGATGATAATATATATAATATTACATGTATATACATAAGCACACACACAGTAGTTCTCCTCTTATCTGTGAGGAGTGTGTTTCAAGAACACAGTGGATGCCTGAAGTCACTGATAGTACTGAACCTTATATGTACAATGGTTTTTCTTGTACATAAGTACATATGATAAAGTTTAATTTATAAATTTTGCAGAGTGAGAGATTAAGAACATTAACCAATAATAAAATTGAACAATGATATAAATAGACTGTAGTAAAAGTTACATAAATGTGGGCTCTCTTATTTCTCTCTTAAAATATCTCATTTTCTTATACACACCCAGTTTGAGGTATGACAGCAAAAGTAGCACAGATTTGTTTTTTCCTCCAAGTTTCACAGATAGAGCATGATTTCTTACTGTAGATTTTAGTGATTTCTGCAGAAGAGTTTTTGTCTTGCTTTAGTAAATCAAGAACTTTCACCTTTTCACGTACAGGAATTACTTTACAGCCTCTCTTTAGTATATTAGATTGCCAGTATCACTAGTCTCATGCTTTAGTACCATTATTAAGGAAAATAAAGCAGACTTGAACACAAGCACTAAGATCCTGCGACAGTTGAACTGATAACCAAGAGCAACTTGTGACTAACAATCAGGGAAGGGGAGCATATACAGCATAGATACGCTGGACAAAGACATGCTTTATATCCTGGTCAGAAGAGAGTGGGGCAGGAGGAGTTTCATCACGATACTTAGACAACTCACAACTTAAACTTGAATTTTTAAATTTTTGAATTTTCCTTGTAATACTTTTGGACACTGGTTGGCGATGGGTATCTGAAACAGCAGGTAACTGAAACCACAGATAAGAGAGCATCTCTGTATATAAATCACAGTCTGCACAGTCTACAGCAGTTTGAGTAACATGGAGAAAACTTATCTCCTTTTTTGTTCTTTTACTGTGTCCATTTATAATATAATTGTCTTAAATATTTTATCAATATACATATAAAATCACATGGCACAATGTTACAATTTGCTTCAATTTATAATTTTTCCTCAACTATCAAACAATTTAAAAAACAAAAGAAATGACTAGTCTATCTATCCAATAAGATTTTTATACTTTATCTTTTCTTTCCTGATGATCCAAGAGTCCCTCTTTTATCATTTAATTTCTGCTTAGATAATTCCCTTTAGCGATTCTATTAGAGTGGACCCCATGGTGAAAAGTTTCCTTAGTTTTTCTTTATCTGAGAATGTCTTGATTTCCCCTTCATTCCTGAGTGGTATTTTCCCTGTAGTTCGCTGTGCTTTTTGGTTGGAATAAGGCAGTTAGTATCTAAAGTTTTCTGTCTTTCTAGCCTGCTGCTTTCCTGGTCCTTTGACTGGAGAAAAAAGCCTGTTCTTGGGACTTTTGTCAAGTCCACTTTGTCTTTTATTTTTATTGGGATCATTTTTATCTCCTCTACACAAGTGCAGCTTTGTTTCATCAGTCAAGAATGCGTAGAGAGCTAATGTCTTCTCTTCTTGTGAATTCTCCCTTTTATTTCCTCTCCATTATTTTTGTGTCTGGCACTGCGCTGGACACAAAACAGACTAAAAGCTCAGAGTAGAAAAAGGGTGAGTTTTGCTCTTTTTAACGTCGTAAATTCCGCACTTTGATCTGAAAAAATAGTGGGCAATTTAGCACCCCTCCCCCACTGCTAATCAAGTGTGCCCCTGTGGCAAGAACACCATTGATTTTTGCAGCCTTCTCCAAATTGTAAAAACTACACTTCTTCATACTCACTGAGCTGAGGTGGGGTGGGGGGGCGACATGGGAGTGGTCCTAGGCAGGAAGACTACAAATTTGCTCCATTCTTACTTGAATTTCTAGGAACTTTTCCAATAATAAGTCACAAGCTATTATTAGTCTTTAGTAAATTGTTGCAGCCTTGAAATTATTTGTGTGAACTGCCCTCTTCAGTAATAACACGTTTTCCAAATGAGTTCACAGTATAGGTATATAATGTAAAATGAAAATTAAATTGAATAAAATAGAAACAATGAACTTTATATTCCATTTGAAATTCATATTGATATAAAGTATTATTTTCTGTCTCATAAAATTTGTTTCTCCTAGAATTTTTTGAAAAGCTTCTGTTCTCATTCATGGATTGACATCTCCTTAAGAACCAATATAAGTTTGTTGGTGGGGCCAAAAGACTCATCTTTCTCTTCCAAACTGTAAGTTTCATGAGAACTCATATTTTATGCCTTGAAGTAATTAACCTTAGAAAGAAAAAACAATATTTGAACAATTATATGAAGACAATTATTTAAGTACTTCCATGCAAAATTATACAAGAACTATTCAGATATAGGTATATAAGTATTAGCCTATGTAAATTGTTTATTCATCAAATTATTAGATCATGTATTACCAGATTAATGATACATTACTCTCTGTATTTCAGGCTGTCAATATATTCAGAGATGAGCAAGATTTGTGCATTTGTGTCGTTTCAGTCACACCGGTTTTCTCAAGATTTCTGTTTAGATAGAAAACAATATGTTTGTAAGCATCAGACACTTTGCCATATCTGAAGTTGGTATAATGCTAATCTGTAAAGGACACATTTTTAATTTATTTAAAACTCATACAATACATTTTCTTATAATTATTTCTTATGATCCAATTTTGAGGACAGTTTAGATCACAACGAAATTATGATAGTTCTGAGATTTCCCATGTTTCTCCCTTCCCTACACATGCAGAGCTTCCTCCATGATCAACATCACTCACCAAAATGGTCATTTGCTACTGAGAATGAATCTACATTGATTCATCATATTCACTTAAAATCCACAGTTTATGTGAGGTTTAACCCTTGGTGTTGTAGAATTATTTTTAAATCTATATTTTTAATTATTTTTTAAAACATATACCCAAGTACATGTTATATGTTTCATAAGATTTTGCTGTTTATTAAAATAGATAATGTATTTTAATATCAAGAGCTGTTATTTCTAAGTCTTCGATATGGTGAATAATTCCATTTATATTTTCAAATTAGTTGATTTCTCCTTGCCTTCAAATGTTGAAAATGAGGATTGAACAACAAAGCCTGGCATAGTGTGTAAGTCATAGTGGAGTCAAAAGTCAACATGGAAAGGAAATTTGATTTAAAAAATTATTGAATTTTGTAGGGGTGATCACCTACAAACAGGAGATAAAAGAAAATTATAAAGTATACCCTAGGGTTAAAGAAGAGTACCCAAAGGTGAAATGACTTGGAAGCCAGGTTTACACACTGACGCTGGGTTGTAGACTTCACTGAATGCAGTGTGGCTGCAGACAAACCTGTCGCTGACACATTCACTGGTTTGCCCTGGATAGAGCAGTTCCACAGTCAGTTGGCTGTTATTGGTGAGGACGGATTTCTGGTTGTGATTGGCAAGAAGGAAGATCTCCCTAACACTGTCTACAGACAGAGGTTGGAAAAGAAGGAACTACAATTAGGATTGGCCACAAAAATTGCTGGAGGGTGAATACCACAGGATTTCCTGCTTGCATGCAATGGCAACCCTACCATAGAGGCCAAAGGAGAGAAAACACCATGAAACCAGGAACAAGAGTCATTTCTGTGGCATTCTCTCCATTGCCTTTTTCAGGCAAAACAAAATCACGGCAGCTGACAAGTTTGAAAAAGTTATAGGATCTAGCTCCATTATCTCAGAGAGGACTATGAATTATAGATTTGGAGCTGAGATTAATAAATTGTGGATCGGCCCCCAGATTACTATGCAAGAACTACAAAGTTAGTATATGACATAATTCTTTATATAGAAAACCCTAAAGACTCCACCAAAATCTATAGGAAACAATAAACAAATACAGTAAAGTTGCAGTATACAAAACCAATGTACAAAAACCCATGTATTCCTACATACTTACACTGAAATTTCAGAAGAAAAATGGAGGGAAAAAAAGCAACAAGAACATTTCTTTTACAATTGCAACAAAAAAAGAATAAAATACCTAGGAATAAGCTTAAGAAAGGATGGAAGAACCTATACACTGAAACAATAAGACATTATTAAAAGATTTGAAGAAGATACAAAGAAATGAAAAGGTATTCTGAGTTCATGGGTTGGAAGAATCAACATAGTTAAAATTGCCATATTACTCAAAGCACGATACTGATTTAATGTAATTCCCATCAAAATCCCAGTGAAAATTTTTATTGTAATTTTGTCTTGTCTTGAACCATCATTTATTTTTCTTTTAAATTACATTTATTGAGAGTGACAATGAATAGTAAAATTACATAGGTTTCACGTGTACATTTCTATAACAAATCATCTATATATCACACGGTGTGCTCACCACCGAGTCAGTTCTTCCATCACCATCTGTTTGACCACCTTTACCCTCTTCTACCATCATCCCCCTTGCCCTCTGGTAATCACTAAACTATTGTCTATGTCTATGAGTTTTTCTTTCTTTGTTTGTCTTGTTCCTTTGTTGCTTTCAGTTTTATATCCCACATATGAGTGAAGACATATGGTTTTCAACTTTCTCTGTTTGTGTTATTTTGTTTAGCTTAATAATCTCAAGATCTGTCCATGTTGTCGCAAATGACAGCATGTCATACTTCCTGATGGCAGAGTAGTAGTGTTCTATTGCATGTATGTACCAAAACATCTTTATCCAATCATCTATAGAAGGACACTTTGTTGTTTCCATGTCTTGGCCACGGTAAACAAAGCTGCAATGAACATGGGAGTACATATATATTTATGGATAAATGTTTTCAGAGTTTTGTGTTTATACCCAGGAGAGGGATAATCATCAGATTTGTGTGGAATTACAAAAGAGCCTGGAGAGCCTAGGCAATCCTGAAAAAGAACAAAGCTGGATGTACCACACTCCTTGACTTCAATTTATACTACAAAGTGGCAATAATCAAAACAGCATGGATTTGGAAGAAAAACAGACATGCACAGCAATGGATTAGAATTGAGAGTCCAAAAAGAAACCCACATACATATGGGCACATAATTTTCAACAAAGGAGCCAAAAACATACAATGGAGGCAAGAAAGCCTTTTCAATAAACGGTGCTGGGAAAATTGGAAAACCACGTGAAAAGAATAAACCTAGACTGCAATCGCTCTCTGTATACCAAAATAACACAGCATGGATCAAAGTCCTAAACATGAGACATAAAACAATAAATTGCAGAAGAAAGCATATGTACTAAACTTATGGACCTTAGGTTCAGAGAGGATTTAATGAATTGACATCAAAGTCAAGGGAAGTAAAATAAAAAATGAATGATGGTACTATATATCAAACGAAAAAGATTCTGCACAGCAAACGAATCCATCAACAAAACAAAGAGGGAACAAACAGAATGACAGGAGATATTTGCTAACAATACATGCCATTGTTTTGGGCCAATATCTAATTTATTAGGTTGGTGCAATAGTGATTGCATTTAAAAGGTTAAAAAAATTGCAAAAATTGCAATATATATATATATATATAAAGATCTCCTACAACTCCTCATCTTTTTAAATCTAGGAGCGTCTCTCCATGCTTCATGATGAAGAAGCTGGAGCCTTACAAAGCCAATTATCTGAGCCCTGTTATCTCTTGCATCTTATCCTGTAAGACAACGTTTCTCAACCTTTTTTTTTCTCCCTCAACCTCAAGCCACCAAGGAGCTTTCACAGAGATGTTTTCTTAGACCTACCCATGAAAATTCAAAACCACAAATGTATTACACTCTTCTTTATGTATTTATGTACTTTCTTGTGTACTTTATGTATATCTGTACTTTGTACATAAAGTGAGATTTTTTTTCACTACTGTCAAAAATCACTTTTTGTCCACTTGAGGATATCACCTCTCTTGAGAATGCATGAGCTAGCACTGTCTATTCACTCACTCTGCTGCAGCTATATCATCCTCCTTGCTAAACCTCAAATATTTAGAAATGCTTCTTCAATAGGAAATTTCATTAGATGTTTTCTCAATTTCAAATGGTCTTTTCCATTTATCTGCTACCCTACTTTTCTCACCAAATTCATACCTTTGTCCAAATACTACCTTCCCAAGGAATCCCAATGGAATTTCAGCTCCATCTCACAAATGGCACTCCCAATTCCGCCTACTCTATTCAAAATGCTTCATACAATATTTTTTTTTACCGTCTAACTTATTATATTATCTATTTCAACTTCTTTTTGGTTTAAACAACCAATTTTCTGGAGGCTAGCCTACGGAAATGAAGGCGTCAACAGGGGTGTCCTTACTTTGAACACTCTAGGGGAGACTATGTTCCATGCCTTTCTCTGAGCTTCTGGTGTAGCCCCCAGTCTTGACATTCCTTGGCTCACTGACATAATACTCCAAACTCTGCTTCTGTCATCTCATTGCTCTCCCTGTGTGTCTCTGTCTTTGTGTCCAAATCTCTCTTCTTTTAGAATATCCGTTGCATTAATTTAGGGCCCACTATGTATCATTATGACCACATATTAACTTGATTACATTTGCATGGACTCTATTCCCAATAAAGGTGACATTTATAGGCTCTGGGTGGATATCAATTTGGGGGAGGGCATGGGAGTGTGACACTATTCGTTAAATGTGAAATACAGAAAATGAGCAAAAATGGCAGGTCAATGTCCAAATTGTGTCATGGGTGTCATTGTAACTGGTTTCACGGTAACTGGGAAAACTATTTGGTTTGGTGTTTATGAAAACTGAATTCCCACCATGTGTCAATGAAAGGTTGGCAGGGTGATGTGAAGGCTCTCAGAAGAGAGGGGAGAAAATATCCTGGCATAAAATCAGAAGTCACAGTTCACTTGCTTTTTGGATCAATAAGAAAGAGCACATAAAATTTAAATGACAGATAAATATAACAGAGTATTGCAAAATATGAATGGTAATAAAGTCCAGTTAACTAGAATGTCTTCTATGAAAAGGTGGCAAATATCAAAAGATTGGGTCTGATGATATAAAATTACAGGATCTCATCCCCAGCCCCTGGCAACCACTTTTCTACTCTATTTCTATGAATTGTGTTTCTCTTTAATTCCACATATAAATGATACCATGCAGTATTTATCTTTCTCTTTCTAGCTTATTTACTTAGCATAATTCCTTCCAGGTTCATCCTTGTCACAAATGAGAGAAATTTATTTTTCTCATAGCTGAAAAATAATTCAATGAACAGTTTTTAGACAAGATGGTGGAGTAGGTACATGCTGTGCTTGCATCCTCTCATAACCACATCAAAATTACAATTAAATTACAGAACAACCATCATTGAGAATCGCCTGAAGTCTGGCTTAATAACAATTGTATAACTGAGAATATACAGGAAAAGCCATGTAGACACTGGTAGGAGGGGCAGTGACATAGAATGGGCTGTCCTATACTACGTGTGGCAGTTAAAAATAAGGAGGGATATCACAGCTATGAAAGTCCCTCCTAAACAGTGAGGGGTCCAAGGCCTACACCAGGCTTCCTAGTCCTAGGTTCCACATCCCAGAAGAGAAGTCCCGACAACTGGCTGTGAAACCTGTGAAGACTGTGGTTGAGTGACATGGAGAGTCCCAGTCATTTCTCTTAAAAGGCGCATGCAACAGAGTTACTCATTGATGGATTCATTCAGAGTTCCAGCACTGGGGCAGCAGCTCTAGGACACCAGGGACATAAGGGGAGGACTGAATTGTCTGACTTTAAGGCAAGTACTGGAGGGGCATATTTCTGCTAGACAGAAGTGCTGGTAGGAGCCATTGTTACTTTGTTGAGCATTCTCCCCATTAGCATGTAGATACACACAGCCTTCATATCTGAGTCTCCACCAACCTGGCTAACACCCTTAGCCTTGCCCTGGTGATTCCCTGAGACCCTGATTCACCCACGCCAGCTGCTTCCAGTGGCTTTTCCATACAATCAGACTGTCTTGGCTCATGCTTCCGATGTTCCTAAATGTCTTAAGGTTCACAAACAGCAAATTAGCAGTGTCTAGTCTCACTGTATCCCATACCTTTTGCTAAGCATCCCCAAGCCCAGCAGGAGTGGCAGCCAGCCTCGCTTCACAGCTTAGCCTCTCCCAGGCATTTTCAATTGCAATGTGGGTTGAAGCATCCACAGATCGCTTTCTGGCTCATACCAGGTGGCTCTGGGCAGAGCACAAGTGGAGGCTGAACTGGCGTACATTGGGGTCTTTCCCAGGAGGCCCCAAGGCGGCACAACCAGTGGCTGGCTTTGAATAGCACCAAAGCACCAACTGTCATCCACCATAGGTAACATATCCTAAGAGAAGACTGGGCAGGCACCAGAGACCCACTAAAATGAATCTTGCTCCACAGGATCACCCCTGCAGAATGCTCCTCCACTATAGTCACAGCCAGTCCACACAATATTGGAGCCTGTGAGTCAATCCCTCCCACTGACATGCAAACAGCATCCAAGGTTCAACTATAACAGGAGGCAAACACAACTCATACACCTGTGGCACCAGGCCCAGGTGACCAGGGAGAATACACCACTGGTCCCACAGGACACCTACAGCATAAGGCCAATCTACCAAGACCAGGAGGCACAGCATGTCTGTCTAATACATAAATACAAATGCAAGTGTGCAGTCAAAATAGGGAGAAAAAGAAACAGGTCCCAAATGAAAGAATAGAACAAACCTCCAAAAAAGAACTAAACAAACTTGAGACAAGCAATCTATCAGAAGGAGAAGATAAGGAGCAAGAAATTGAAAAACTATTTGAAGAAATAATGATGGAATAGTTCCCTAACCTGGTGAAGGAAATAGGCGACAAGGAAGTGCAGGAAGTCCCAAACAAGATGAACCCAAA
Organism: Rhinolophus sinicus; assembly: GCF_057876585.1. Taxonomy (NCBI): domain Eukaryota; kingdom Metazoa; phylum Chordata; class Mammalia; order Chiroptera; family Rhinolophidae; genus Rhinolophus; species Rhinolophus sinicus. The sequence goes on along the minus strand of NC_142501.1, from coordinate 27,962,508 downwards.
GAGGCCCACTCCAAAATGCATAATAGTTAAAATACCAAAGATGAGAGACAGAGAGAACCTTAAAAACAAGAGGAGAGCTATCAGTTACCTACAAGGAACTCTCATAAAACTATCAGCTGATTTCTCAACACAAACTTTGCAGGCAAGAAGGGATTGGCACAAAACACTCAGAGTGAAGTAAAGCAATGATGTCCAACCAAGACTATTCAATCCCACAAAGCTATCATTTAGAGTCTAAGGACACCTAAAGACATCCTAGAAGTGAAAAAGCTAAAGGAATTCATCACCACCAAACCAGTATTAAAATAAATGTTAAAGTGACTCCTTCAAGAAGAATCAAAAAATATGAATAATAAAATGGCAATAATTACATCTCCAGCAACAAAACAATTAATTTCAATGTACATAGTTTACATGCTCCATCAGAAGATATAGGGTGGCTGAGTGGAAAAGGAAAACAAAAAAAAAAATCTTACGTATGTTGCCTACAAGAGACTCACACAGACTAAAGTAAAGAGATTGAGAAAGTTATTTTATGTAAATGGAAACAAACAATCAAAAGGCTGGGGTAGCAATACTTATACCAGACAAAATAAACTTTAAGACAAAGTCTATAACAAGAGACAAAAAAGGACTCTGTATCCCCACTTCTGAGTATTCATCCGAAGAAACCCAAACATTGCCTTGAAAAGACATACACATCCATATGTTCATTGCAGCATTATTCACAATAGCCATCATAGGGAGGCTAACTGGGTGTCCATCAATGGATGAGTGAATAAAAAATGAGTAGTACGTATATGGCTAATATCCTCTAATGGAATATTAGCCATAATATAGAATGAAATCTTGCCATCTGTAATAACATGGATGATCCTAGAAGGTACTGTGCTGATGTCATAGGTCAGGCAGAAAAAGACACGTGTCATAATATTTCACATGTGGAATCTAAAGAACAAACTGAATGAACAACCAAAACAAAAGAAAACTCATAGATACAGAGAACTTATTGATGGTTGACAAACGGGAGGGGTGTAGCGGGGATGGGTGAAAAAAGTGAAGGGATTAAGAAGTACAAATTGGTAGTTACAAAATAGTCATGGGGATGTAATTATAGCATAAAGAATATAGTCAATAATATTGTAATAACTATATATGGTGTCAGATGGGTACTAGATTTATTTGAATGATCACTTCATAAATTGTATAAATGTCTAATCACTATGTTTTACAAGTGAAACTAATATGACATTGTATGTCAACTGTAGTTGAATAATAAAAATTATTTTAAAAATAATTATTAAAATTATTATTATAATTATTTAAAATACATATATACAATTACATTTGCGAACTCATCCTAGAAAAAGTGCTATATATCTCATTGCTGAATATCACTATGGTGACCTTCGAAGTACTCCCCTTGGGAAGCTATGCACGTACGATGGTGCCTAGTCCACCCTTCAAAGCAATTTTGGAACTCTTTTTCTGGAATGGCCATCAGAGATGTCCTTGTATTACTCTTGATGTCCTGAATATCATCAAAATGTCTTCCTTTCAGTATTTCCTTTACGTTTGGTTAAAGAAAGAAGTCACTGGGGGCCAGATCGGGTGAGTAGGGGAGGGTGTCCCAACACAGTTATTTTGTTTATTGGCTAAGAACTTTCTCACAGACAGTGTCCTGTGAGCTGGTGCATTGTTGAGAGGCAAGAGCCATAAATTATTGGGAAAATCTCAGGTTGTCTAACTTTTTTCACGGAGTATTTTCAGCTCTTCCAAATAGTAACCTTGGTTAATGTTTGTCCAGTGTTACAAATTCATAATGGATAATATCTCTGATATCAAAAAAGGTTTGCAACATCATCGTGACAAATTTATGAACTTAATTGTCATAACTCCTACACTCATTGGATTTTTATATAAATATTCATTATTGTGTTTATATAATAATCTAATTAAAGTATATATAACGTTTTTATATATTACATCATATATATGCCACACACACACACACACATATATATATGTGAAACATTTTCTTTATTCAGTCATCCATTGGAGACATTAGCCATGGTAAATAATGCTGCAGTGAACATGGGAATGCAGATATTTATTCAAGACAATTCTGTCATTTTCTTTGTATGTATACCCAGAAGTGGGATTGCTGGATCACATGGTATTTCCAATTTTAATTTCCTTAGGAATGATGGATAAACATTGCCCGTTTTCTTGATGCAAGATGGGAAACATGAAAAGAACTCCATCTGATACATAGTAGATCATTTAGATTTAATGTTTTATTTCTTTTGATATTAATTCGTCATTTAATTGAAGTTTTCAAAGTCCACTTTTTCTGTCATCCCCATTTTTGATTAACTGAAATTTTAAAAAATTACCTTATTTCCCCTACATTGTTAGATTTGATTTTTTTTTCATTTACAACAAATATAGAAAACTAATTATAACTGGAGGGTGAATCAATGAGTAATATAATTAGTAGTAATTTAATGTTTCTATCTCTTACATTGTGATATAGATAAACATTCTTTATGTTTTGTCTTTCACAGAGAGAGTAATTTTTATCACGGGAAAACTAGATAACTTATATATAAATAACATAATTAAATGCAGCAATTTTAAGAAATAGGGCAGAGAAATTGAGAAGATAGATTTTGGAATTCATAATTTAACAGTTGAAAATGTAGTAATTCTTCAGAAACAAGAACAAATATTTAATACCTATTAATCAGATTATGATTTTGGTTTTTTTCATTATAATTGAAATGGCATAATAAACATAAAAAGTAGGTAATGCCAGTATTTAGCAACCATCTAAGAGTAGGAATTCAACATCTAAGATCCTCTTAATAAAGCCAAAATTTTCAGTGCTTGTGATTAAGATGGAATCAAGCATGAGTCATCACATCTTTTGTCCCCAGAAATCTTTTAGAATATGCAAACAACTTCTCAGAGGCACTTGCCAATGGACAAATGAAATGACAAACTACAAATTCAGAGTCTCCTATATTGTGAACGTGTGTGATAAGTTACTCTGTCATCAAAATAGCCAAAGTGTAAGAATTTCCTGTTCAAACTTCAAATGACATAGTGATGAAATATCTACTTTGTCCACTTTTGTTTCACTCTGAGTCTTCACATGCAGCCTGTGAAAACCACAGATATGGTTGTTTAAAGGAGCAACCTGTTGTTTCACTAAAGAATGTACGACTTTCTGGCCCAAACAAGGTATGTGTCTCTACTTTCTTGTCTATTAGCGCGTCTCATGTAGTGGAGACTACAAATGCTAGATGTGATGCAGCTTAGGTACAATTAATATGCAATCAAAGAAAGAAAACATTGGTATTCTGATTTGTACAATTTAGGGTAAAAACAAGAATAAAATATGAAATATGTTGGAGGACATCTTCAAATATTCAAGTGTTAGCCTGTGGAAAATGACTAACGAGCATAAACACATGTATAATTGGGTTTTATGAAATCCTTAGCATCTCGAACAGTTAGCATTGGATTTTGTAATGAATAGATATAGTTACGTCTGTATGTTATTTTATATTTACCCAGTCTTTAAAAATATATTCTTAAAATGAATTCATTATATCGAGAAGGTCAAACATAATTCTTCTTAGATATACTTTGATTAAATAAAATCAATTTGACTCATACTAAAAATCAGGATGAGGTATCATCCACAGAACCTTCTTTAAACTTAATTTTAAACAATCAAAAGACCTTTTACAAATTGAACAAAACATTGAAAAACAGATTTCGCAGTGGTAAGAGACTCCTGTCTAATGAATTATATTACAGTATCTAACTGATGTGAATCAGCAATAGTAACGTGGCAAATGTATTAAAGTAATAATTAAAATATGTAACGTGTTACTGAGAGTTTATAAATGGGATTGAGTATTGTGTTTTACATGCATTATATCTTACATACTTCTATTCCCATTTTAGCAGTAAATTAGGTTGCTAGATACTAGGTAACTTTATAAGGTCAGATATTGTAAGTTTCAAAGCCAGAATTTATTCTAGATCTCACTGACAGCAGAGCCCATTGACTGAATGATTATGTTATGCTATCTGCTTTTTTACATTTTCTTACACAGCTAAAGCTACCCTGACTGATTTTGACAGCCATAAGATCTTTTGGGAAGTTTGCACCCCAACTGCTCCTCCATAAATGATCTACACATTTATTTATCATTTTATGATTTTAAATATCATAAATTACAAATTACTTGTTTAAAATAACTATTTTAAAATAACTTTTTATGTTGTATTGTTTTTATTATTTATTTAATTTTGGATAACTTTAATGTCATGTAACATTTTTCAGCACATAAAATATTTCCAGCTCTACTATTTCCCCAACTTTAGAACACTCAATCTTTAACCATTAGTCAGTTTAAAAATTGTCATAAATATTGGTGCATCACTTGCTTTTCTATACAACAATTTAATTTGAACACAGTTCTTATTACGGTGTTAAAATGTTTCAGTGGAATCTGACTTTAGCTTAACAAAGATGTTAGTTTTTCATGAACCTCTTTATTCCTAATCTATTACTTTCCATTGCTTTAACCAATAATATTGTGCCAAACATAGAATATCATTTTATGAACTACTCTTCTGTTGTGAAAAACTTATTTAAAGCTCTAAGTAAATTAGGAAATGACCTCACATTGGTCAACTGTAGAATGAGCACTGTTACTTATCTCACACTCCACCCACTTTGACTATCCTGAGTCTTGTCATTATTCACCTCATTTGTTAACTACTTAAGTAAAGTTATCACAGGCACCATAACTGACATTACTCAGCAGCAGAGATGGATATCCAACTAGAAAAATACTCAGAACGGAATCTGGCTAAGGACTCAAGGAGACAGCAGCCAAAAGGTAAGGGCATGAAAAGCTCCATTTTACTAATTGAACAGCGAACATCCTATGAGGAATCAACCCTTCAAATTCTTGTCAGGATCATCAAGGGAATGACAAGAATGACAACTGCAAAGGTAAAGCATTAAATAGACCCAGAGTGTCACTGTTCTAGGATGTGCAGCTGGGTGTAGAGACGTGGGGAAACAGTAAGGAATAAGCTCACATGTTTTTAATTAGTGAGGATCAGAGGTTGAAATTGGAATACAATATTCTGATATGAAATCTGAGGACTAATGTATGCAGGCGTTGTGTTAGGGTTCAGTCTTTGACCAACAATTCATGGAGCATTATATTTCTTGAAAATGCAATGACATATTCTGAAAGGTTACAATGGTAGATATGGGTATGGAGTTCAATTTTATATAAATTTATATATCAACATATATATAAATATATGATTCCATGCATGTAAACTGTCTGAACAGTTGTCTCCATCTCTCCTTCTCAGTATTTTATTTCTTTCCTGCAGAATCAGAATCACCTCCAGAGAAGCTCATTGCTGGGATCCTGGGAGTCATTTGTCTCATCCTGATGTACACTGTAGTAAGAATGATGCATTTCATTCCCAGTAAGTACTTTTTTGAAAGACTATGAAGGAACTTTCCACTCTAATGATCATCAGTGCCTCTAAACATTTTATGTTTTGAAATAGAACTCTCATTTTAATGTATGCATTTAGAATAAATGTGGAGTGTTTTTGAATTTCAAAAGTATAAATAACAGAATGATTCTATAGAATATTATATGAATTTATTTTCAGATTTCATAATTCAAAGATTTGTATTTTTTATATTTAGTCATGGAACTTTTATTCTGATTTTTCTGAAAATATTGTATCATTTAAATCTCTTAGACCTTGTTGAGAAACACAAATTAATTCTTGAGATTGGTTAAACCAAATACTGTAGTGGAATTTGATATTTAGGCTTTTGAAATCTATTTTTTAAAATCTTCATTAATTAATTAATCTGTCTTGTAAAATCAATTTTATTTCAGATTATTTAATCCTAAACATTACACCAAATGTCAAAGTAAAAAACAAAAAGTATTATGATTTATGCAGATCAAGATTAATTTTTAAATAAGAATTACTCCTTTTTTCTAGCTACTGAAAAACCAGAGCAGAATAATTACCCCTTAACAACAGGGATCCAGAAAGGTACAAATAATTTTCCAAGTTCTGATATTAGTACAGCTTGCAGTTTGTCTGTAACTCAGGATACGCAAAAATAATATTACGGTTTTTTTTTTTAATATATAAATGATAACATTGGGCAATAAATGTCCATAAATACTAATTTTAGGAGAATACGTCTTCTTATGGAAGAATATGAAGTGTTCATTTTATTTTATTTTTTTAATTTATTTTATTTTTTTATTATTAGTTTCAGGTGCACAAGACAAAGCAAAACTTAGACGTTTATCATTTATATCCCTCACACTGTGTGAACCCCCCTCCCGCCATCCACTATCCCTCTGTACGTTCCCCAAATTAATTTTCAAAACCCCGTGGCCATCTTGTGCTTACCGATTATTTTCTAAACTTCTCACCTTCCCCTTATCCCCACCCCCCCGCCCCTCTAGCAACCCTCAGTTTTTCTTCATGTCTCCAAAACTGTCTCTGATTAGTTCATTCACTTATTCTTTTCTTTAGATTCCGCATATAAGTGAGATCATATGGTATTTGTCTTTCTCTGTCTGACTTATTTCACTTAACATAATGTTCTCTAGGTCCATCCATGTTGTTGCAAATGGTAAGATTTCTTTCTTCTTTATGGCTGCGTAATACTCCATTGTATAAATGTACCACAGTTTCTTAATCCAGTCATCTACCGATGGGCATTTCGGTTGTTTCCATGTCTTGGCTATTGTGTATAATCTTTAGAAGTGTTCATTTTAAATCACCATACCCACTGTTGCTGATTGTCCTATGTTTCCTCCGGCTATGCTATGAGAAAAATAATTTTGTTTTCTAAAAAAGTGGTTTTGTTCATTAATTTTCATGATGTGTTAGAATAGATATTTATGTTTGTGTGTTTTCATTGTTTGGGCACATAAATTAGGGGGTGAGAGGCTGACCATTCCCTACAAATGTGTGTGATTATATTTTATTTTACATGTACCAGCCAGTGAAGGTGCATAGAAATGTTATGCACATATATGTTTGTAGTTATGCAAATGTGTAAATTTGTTTTTATTTTTTAATTCAAATTGTTTTTTCATAATTTCTTCAGCATATCATTGTGGTCGTTGTCCAATGGAGTGGTTTACATATTCCAACAACTGCTATTACATCAGCACTGAAAGAAAAACATGGACTGGGAGTCAGAAGGCCTGTGCTTCTAAGAACTCACACCTGCTTTATATAGATAATAAAGAAGAAGTGGTAAGGTTTTAAAACTTTCCAACATTTTGCTAAACGTGTATTTTTGTCTACAGTATGATTGTTGCATTTATCTGTAGTTAATTTTTACCTTGAAATTATTTGTGTCAAATTCCCTCTTCAGTAATAACACGTTTTCCCAATGTGTTCAAAGTGTAAGTACATAAAGTAAAATGAAAATTAAATTGAATAAAACAGAAAGAATGACATTCGTGTTCCATTAGAAAACATATTAGTATAAATAATTTTTTTGTGCTTTCTCATAAAATTTGTTTCTCATAGAATTTTTTGATCACCTTCTGTCCTCATTCATGGATTGACCTCTCCTTAAAAACTAATACAAGTTTGTTGGTGTTGCCAAACGCCTCGGAGCTCTCTTCCAAACTGTAAGTTTCATGAGAACTCATATTTTATGCCTTGAGGTAATTAATTATAGAAAGAAGAATAAATATTTGAACAATTATATGAAGACAATTATTTAAGTATTTCCATGCAAAATTATACAAGGACAATTCAGATATAGGTATATAAGTATTAGCCTAAGTAAATTATTTATTCATCAAAGTATTAGGTCATGTATTACCAGAATAATGATATATCATTCTCTGCATTTCAGGTTCTCAATATCTTCAGAGATTAGCAAGGATTGTGCATTTGTGTCGTTTCACTCTCACCAGGTTTTTTATGTACTCTGTTTAGAAAAAAAACTATACGTTTGTAAGCACCAGACACTTCACCGTATCTGAAGTTGGTATAATGGTAATCTGTAAAGGACATATTTTTGATTTATTTAAACTCATACAATAAATTTTCTTATAATTAATTTTTTATGATACAATTATGAGGACAGTTTTACATTCACAACAAAATTATGATAGTTACTGAGATTTCCCATGTTTCTCCCTCCCCTACACATGCAGAGCTTCCTCCATGATCAACATCACTCACCAAAATGGTCATTTGCTACTGAGAATGAATCTACATTGACGCATCATATTCATTTAAAATCCATAGTTTTTGTGAAGCTTAACCCGTGGTGTAGAATTATTTTTAAACCTATATTTCTAAATTATTTTTTAAAATATATACCCAAGTACATGTTATATGTTTCGTAAGATTTTGCTATTTATTAAAATAGATAATGTATTTTAATATCAAGAGGTGTTATTTCTAAGTCCTCAATATGGTGAATAATTCCATTTATATATTCAAACTAGTTAATTTATCATAGCGTTCAAACGTTGAAAATGAGGATTCAACTGCAAAGGCTGGCATACTGTGTAAGTCATAGTGGAGTCAAAAGGGAGAGGAAATTTGATTAAAAAATATTAAATTTTGTAGGGGTGATCGCCTACAAGCAGGACATGAAAGAAAATGATAAAGTACACCCTAGGGTTAAAGAAGAGTACCCAAAGGTGGAATGACTTGGAAGCCAGGTCTACTTCCTTAGGACGGGTTTCAGACTTCACTGAACACAGTGTGGCTGCAGACATTGTGACAGTTGACATATTCACTGGGTTGCCCTGGATAGAGCAGTTCCAGAGTCTGCTGGCTGTTATTGGTGAGGACGGATATCAGGCTGTGATTGGCAAGCAGGAAGAACTCCCTATCATGTGATCCTCAGGCAGAGGTTGGAAAAGAGGGAACTGTCATTGGGACTGGCCACAAAAACTGCTGGAGGGTGACTACCACAGGACGTCCTGCATGCACGCAACTGGCAACCCCACCATAGAGCCAACGGGGAGAAAGCACCTTGAAACCAGAACAACTGTCCTTTCTCTGGCAGTGTCTCTCCAGTGCCTTTAACTGGCAAGACAACATCACGTGAGATCACAAGGGAGAAAAAGTTATAGAATCTATCTCCATTATTTCAAAAGGGCCATGAAGGGCAGATTTGGAGTTGAGATTAATAAATTGTTGATCCACCCTTGAGATTACTGTGCAAGAACTTCAAAGTTGGTACATGACATAATTCTTTGTGTAGAAAAGCCTAAAGACTCCACCAAAAAACTATTAGAAACAGTAAACAAATACAGTAAAGTTGCAGTATACAAAATCAATGTACAAAAATCCCTGCATTTCTACATACTAACAATGCAATTTCAGAAAAAGAAATGGAAAAACAATAACACTTCTTTGCAATTGCAGTAAAGAAGAATGAAATGCTTCGGACTAAATTTAACAAAGGATGTGAAGGACCTGTACAGTAAAAACTATAAGACATTATATAAAGAAATTGAAGATGACACAAAGAAATGGAAAGGTATTCTGAGTTCATGCCTTGGAAGAAACAACAAAGTTGAAACTGCCATATTACCCAAAGCACTATATATTTAATGCAACTCATATCAAAATCTTAATGAAAATTTTTGTTTTTATTATTTTTCATCTTGGATCTTCATTTTTTAAAAAAGAAATTAAATTTATTGAGGTGATAACTGTTAGTAAAATTTCATAGTTTTCAACTGTGCAACTCTTTTTTTAACATTTTCTATTATTTTTTCTTTTAGTTTATTGGAATGACAATGGTTAGTAAAGTTACATAGATTTCAAGTGTACAAGTCTGTAATACATCATTTATATATCACATTGTGTGTTCACCACCCATACTCAGTTGTCCTTCCATCACCATATATTTGATCATTTTCAGCCTCATCTACCACCTCTCTCCCCAGTTACCCTGTGGTAACCACTAAACTATTATCTGTGTCTATGAGTTTTTGTTTCTTCAGTTGTTTGTCTTGTTCCCCTGTTGTCAGTTTTATATACCACATATCAGTGAAATCATTTGGTTCTCGACTTATTCTGTCTGATTTATTTCACTTAGCACAATAATTTCAAGATCCATCTATGTTGTCACAAATGGCAGAATATTGTATTTTCTTATGGCAGAGTAGTAGTATTCCATTGTGTATATATACCACATCTTCTTTATCCAATCATCTATAGAAGGACACTTTGGTTGTTTCCATGTCTTGGCCACTGTAAATAGAGCTGCAATGGAAATCGGAGTACATATATCTTTATGGATAAATGTTATCAGATTTTTGTGTATATACCCAAGAGAGGGATAATCATCAGATTTGTATGAAATTACAAAAGAGCCTTGTAATGATGAGCAGGGAAAAGACGGAGGAGGGCCACATGCTAGAGTGGGGCTAATGAATTTATTTGTCAATATCTAATCAATTTACTTAGCAGTATGCAATAGTAATAGACAAAGGCAATTAACAGAATGTGCTAATGACAGAAAGTAAAGATGGTTAAGACTAAACTATATACATTGATACTAATGTTACGTCAAAGGAGTATACATACATATAAGTTTAAGAGACCCCGACATATGTTTACTATTGGTCAAAAATCACTTGGCGAAATACACGAACAACATCAGTAAGGAGTTTCCAAAAGCAGTAATAAGATCTATAGGATAGTAACTGCTACAGTAGATGTCCAAAGCTCACCAAATTGGGGGAGAACAGCACTGGAAAAGTCATAAATCAAAAGTTTGTCAGGTCTGCAGACCTGTAGCTGAGAGAAACTCAGGCGTCTCCCACACTGCTGCTTGTTCGTTCCCAAGAATGCTGCTGCTGTTGTCTTTGTCTTTGTTGTTATTAGAAGTCACGGTGTCTTCTGATGTTATAAACTGCAAGCTGCATTTAAGTTTTTAAGGTGTTAACAATCTGAAGAATGTTGCTGTTGTTGTCATTGTTGTTGTTAGAAGTTAGGGCGTCTTCTGATGTTTAAGCTGCATACAAGTTTTCTAGATGCTGACAAGTTCTCAAGAAGGCTAACCATGGGGAACAACACTGGAGATGCCAGGAACCAGGCAGACCTCACCAAGTTCACAGCTCAAAGTCAGGACATTCCGTTACGTTGTAAGCTGCATGTTGCTAGAAGTCTTCAAAATGTTTGAATGATGAAAAATCGCCAATGACAAATGACCAAATGATGAAATAATGATTAATAATTAACACAGCCAACTGAGGTCTGTCTTATATATTTTTTTCAGATGTAACGTAGAGGCAAGTTTCTTGTTCCTGCCTCCCCCTCCGGGAATGGCCAGTTCTGGGAGGGTCCGGCAGTTACTGATACGAATGTTGACCATCTGGCCAAAGGGCCAATTCATCCGCATAAGCAATATCTACTGTTCTTGCTTGGGACCATCAGCCCAATTTTTTCCCAAGCCTGGCAATGTGTCTGTCTGGTATGGTCCTGGTGGAATAGGTAAGGCAGAGAAGAACAAATGCCATATGATTTCACTTACACATGAAATCTAAAGAACAAAATGAATAAACAAACAAAACAGAAGCACACTCATAGATACAGAGAACATTTTGATGGTTGACAAACAGGACAGGTGTAGGAAGAAAGGTGAAAAAACTGAAGCAGTTAAAAAATACAAAGTGGTAGTTACAAAATAATCATGGGGATGTAAAGTGTAGCATAAAAAATATAGTCAATAATATTGTAATAACTATAAATGATGTCATATGTATACTAGATTTACCTGGGTGACAATTGATAAAATATGTAAATGTCTAATCACAATGTTGTTCACGTGAAACAAATATAATAGTGTATGTCAAGTGTAATTGAAAAATAAAAATTATTTTATAATAATTTTTAAAAGTTGGTATTAAAATATTTAAAATATATTCATATATACACTAATTGGATTATTATATGTACACTCATTGAAATATTATATATCTGTATATGTATATAAATGTATGTATAATATATTATATGTATATAGCATTTTTTTATCCAATTCTCCATTGAAGGCACTTAGGTTGCTTCCATACCTTAGTTATTGTAAATGATGCTGCAATAAACATGGGAATACAGATATTTCTTTGAGATATTTGTGTCATTTTCTTTATATATATATGTATATATATATCTCCACAAATTGGATTGCTGGATCACGTTTTACGTCCAGTTTTAATTTATTTAGGAATGATGTACAAACATTGTCCCATTTCTTGATACAAGATGGGAAGAATAAAAGAATTCCATCTGATACGCAGTAGATAATTTAGACTTAATGTTTTATTTCTTTTGATAATACTGCATCCTTTGACTTTAGTTTTCAAAGTCCACTTTTTCTGCCATACTCATTTTTGGTTAAGTGAATTTTTTAAAAATTACCTTTATTTTCCTTCTACATAGTTAGAGTTGAGTTTTTTTTTCATTTACAACAAACACATCTGTTAATATAGTGACAACTAATTATGATTGGAGGATGAGTCAATGAACAATATAATGATTAGTAATTCAGTGTTTCTATCTCTTGCATTGTGGTATAGCTAAATATTCTTTCATGTTTTGTTTTTCAAAGAGACTAATTTTTATCAGGGGGAATCTAAATAACTTACACATAAATAATATAATTAAATACAGCAATTTAAAAAACTATGGCAGAGAAATTGAGAAGACAAGTTTGGTAATTGATAATTGTGACAGTTAAAGTTGAAAATGCAGTAATTGTTCAGAACAACAGGGACAAATATTATTAAATACCTATTTAACGAGGTTATGATTTTAGATTTTTTCATTATAATAGAAATGACATAATAAATATAGATAAAAAAGTAGGTAATGCCAGTTATTTAGCAACCTTATCTAAGAGAACTTAAACATCTAAGATCCTCTCAATAAAGCCAAAGTTTTCAGTCCTTGTGATTAAGATGGAATCAACAGCATGAGTCGTCAATCTGTTGTCCCCAGAAATATTTTAGAATATGCAAATAACTTCTCAGAGGCACTTGTCAATGGACAAACTAAATGACATACAACAAGCACAAAGTCTCCTATATTGTGAAGGTGTGTGATAAGATCAACTGTCTTCAAAATAGCTATAGTTTAAGAATTTCCTGTTCAAACTTTAAGTGTCATAGTGGTAAAATATCTACTTTATCCACTTTTGCTTGACTCTCAGTCTTCACATGCAGCCTGTGAAGACCACAGATATTATTTGTGTACAGGAGTAACCTGTTCTTCCACTAAAGAATTCACAACTTTCTGACCAAACAAGGTATGTGTCTTTACTCTCCTCCCTCTTACCTCATGAAGTGGGAGATTACAAATGCTAGATGTGACGCAACTGAGGTATAATTAATAGGTAATCAAATCAAACATTGGTATCCTGATTTTACAATTCAGGCTAAAAACAAGAATAAAATATATAATATGTTGGGAGATATCTTCAAAAATTCAAGTGTAGGGTTGTACAAAATTACTAATGACCATACACACACATTTATACATCATTTTATGATTTCAAATCTTAGCCATTAAATAAATTACAAATTACTTGTGTAACATCAGTGTTTTTTAACTAATCTTTTTATGTTGCTTTGTTTTCATTATTTATTAAGTTTTAGATAACTTTAATGTCATGTAACATTTTCAACATATAAAATATTTCTTTAACATTTTTATGATGTCTCAGAATTCCAGTTATTCAAAATACAGTATCATTGATTATACCTCATCTGCCCTTTTAATACATAAATATGAGTGACTAAATAAAAGTAATTTAGTGCAGGAAATTACTATACATGCTAGACCTACTATTCCCATCTTGCCATTATTCACCTCATTTATTAACTAACGTAAAGTTATCACAGGCACCATATCTGACATTACTCAGCTGCAGAGATGGATATCCAACTAGAAAACTACTCAGAATGGAATCTGGCTAAGGACTCAAGGAGACAGCAACCAAAAGGTAAGGGCATGAAAAGCTCCATTTTACTAATTGAACAGCAAACATCCTATGAGGAATCGAACCTTCAAAATGCTTGTCAGGATCATCAAGGGGATGACAAGAATGACAACTGCAAAGGTAAAGCATTAAATCGACCCAGAGTGTAACTGTTCTACAGGACGTGCAGCTGGGTGTAGAGATGTGTGGAAACAGTAGGGAATAAGCTCACATATTTTTAATTACTGAGGATCAGAGGTTGAAGTTTGAATACAATATTCTAACACAAAACCTGAGGACTAAGTTATACAGTTATAGTGGGAAGGTGCAGTCTTTGACCAACAATTCCTGGAGCACTATATGTCTTGAAAATGCAATGGCTTACTCTGAAAGATTACAATGGTAAATATGGGTTTGAGGTTCAAGTTTATATATATAGTTTTAGTGATATATATATATATATATATATATATATATATATATATATATATATATATATATCACTAAGTTCTATGTATATAGCCAAAAAATATGTACTTTTTAAGAAAGGAAAAATCTGTATTAAAATTTTAATATTCAATATATACCAATAATAATAATTAACAACTTATGCTTGACTTCTGCAATTACAAGAGGTGCTCCAACTGGTTACCATCAATGTCATTTTAATACAGTTTTTTCCTTTCTTAACAGGTGTATACATTTTTGGGCATCCTCTGTGTATATAATCCATGTGTGTAAAATGTCTGAACTATTGACTCCATCTCTCTTTCTGTAGTTTTTGTTTTTCTTCCTGCAGAATCAAAATTACCTCCAGAGAAGCACATTGCTGGGATTCTGGGAGTCTTTTGTCTTGTCTTGTACAGTATAGTTAGAATGATACAATTGTTTCCTGTAAGTACTTTTTTGAAAGATTATAAGGGAACATTTCACTTTAATTATAATCAGTGCCTCTAAACATTTCATAATATTATGGAACAGAACACTTATTTTAAATTATGCATTTAGACTAAATGTGGAATGTTGTTCTGAATTTGTCAAAAGTATAAAGAACAAAATGATTCTAGAGATATATATTCAGATATCATAACTCAAAGACATTCTTTAAGAGACTAAAAGACCTTGTTGAGAAATACAAACTAATTCTTGAGATCAGTAAAATCAATACTGGAAGAAATGGTGACGTTTGATTCTATAAGCTTTTCAAACATTCTTCTCCCAAATGTTCATTATGTTATTTTCTTGGCAAAATCAGTTTTATTTCAGATTTTTCTAAACTTAAATAATACACTAAACTTCAAACTAACAACCTAAAATTATCATTTATTTAGATAAAATTATTTTTTGTAAGAATTACTTTTTTTTCTAGCTGCTGTCATACCAGAGCAGAGCAGTTCACTCCTAATAACAGGGATTGAGATAGGTTCACTATAATTTTCAAAGTTCTGATATAAGTACAGTTTATATTTTTCCCTATCTCAGAAAATGCAAAAATATAACAGATTTTTGGGGGCAGAACACAATTATAAAATGGGACAATATTTATAAAAAATGATTTTGAGTGTTCCTTCTTACGCAACAATATGAAAAAAATCTTTATTTAAAATCACCATACCTATTGTTGCAAATTAGCTTAAATTTCCTGCTGCTTTAATTAGATGAGACAAATGCCATTGCCATTCTAAAGAAGTGGATTCATTCATTGACTGTCAGGACATTAAAGATGGATGTATTTGCTTATGCGTTGTTCTATATGAGCATGTAAATGAGGGAAGGTGAAGTGACCCTTCTCTGTGAGTGTGTTAGTGTGTTTCGATTTATATGTGCCAGCCTTTGAGGGTGCATGGATACGATATGCAGATTTATATTTATAACTATGCGCATATGTAGATGAATGTTTGCTTTTTAATATTCATTTTCTTATTGGATAATAATTCATAATCTTTTTCAGCCCATCGTTGTGGTCGTTGTCCAAAGGAATGGTTTACATATTCCAACAATTGCTATTACATTAGTAATGAAAGTAAAACATGGACTGAGAGTGTGATCACCTGTGCTTCCAAGAACTCTAATCTGCGTCTTATAGATAATGAAGAAGAGGTAACATTTTAAATGTTTTAAAGAATTCATCAAAAGCTTATTTTAGTTTATATTTTAATAGCAGAGTTCATACATAGTTTTGTACATATTTTTAGTTTTTATTTTAAAGTCTGTTAATAGTTCATTGTTTGACTCTGTAATATTTTATTTATGTTTTATACCACTATGTACATTTGACAATTTCCTGTTCATGCTTATTATAGGAAACCAGGTTTCTATAAATACTTTTTTTCTAAAATAAACTTTGCTATTTAATTTTATCATACATCAAGAACACTAAGCATATCATAACTGTGCAGATTGATTGTCAAGTAAATAGAATCACATAAGTATTAATCGCATTACAGTATAGAAGTTTCCAGCCCTTAGCAGCCCTGCTCCTGTTTATTCTCTCATCACTTCTCTTTTCTTATTTCATCACTGTCCTGACTGTCGCCACGCAGCAGCTTAACCTCCCCACACAACAGCTGAACTGTTTTATTTCCTTCTACCTGCCCCCAAAGAAAGGAGAGTCTGTAAGATGGATCCTTTCAGGGACTTTGCTAAATCTTTGTGTTTGCACCTTATGCCTCCCTGTTTGGTCCCAGAAAGATGACTGGACAGTCAATGACGAGTAAGATTCCTCATGGAAGGAACAACTCAAGCCAGAGGCAGTCGTGTGGGGACCAACAGGAGAACCCACGGGGTTCACGGAGGTGGGCACAGCCCCCCACCTTCCTCAGGCTAAGGAAAGCTTCAGCTTCTGTGGCTACATTCCTTCCCAAAACTGCAAGGGAAGTGATTCAATGAGGTACTCTCCATCTATTCGTATGCATATAGGTTTTGTCCCTTGGAAAGTTGAAACCTAAGGTCCAACTGTCTGTAGGCAAGGGTGATGGACTTAAATCGGTTTCTTATTATAATGTATAAGATTCACAGATCTTGAGATTGACAAGCTTTATCTTCTTTACTTCCCTACAGAATTGATAAAAGCTGATGCTAGGCCCGATGTGGGGCTTCCAGTCTTTGAGACTGGGGTCCCTTGGCCTCCGCACTTAAACTGACTACTATCTTTTCTTAACCCTGTGCCACCCTCCTTGCTCCCCACAACTCTCCTCGTGCGGGACATGACATCTGACTTTTCATATGATGGGATGTCGGTTTGTTTTTGAACTTCATGTACATGGAATCATACACTATGTTCTTTTATCTTCCTGTCTTTTTCATTTCCATGTGATAATTTTGTAATTTATCAGTACTATTGTATTTATCAGCACTTTGTTCATATCTAATGCTGATTATGTAAATGCAACATTTTAAAATCCATTCTCTCTGATGTCTCTGGATGGGGATGTGAGTCTCATGCTCTCAAGGATAAACAGGCTTCCTGAGTCCAGTACTTTAGTCATAGGATCCCCTTTGCTGGTCCCACCTTCAAGCCACCTACCCTGGTGGGGGAAGGAGAAGCATTTCCTCTGGTTGCTTCTCTTAGCATGTGTCCTGATGGATCACCACACAGACCTGCCTGAGGAAGTTGCTGGGCAGGATTCTCTCTCCAAAGCAGAGGAGGAATGCCTTCCTTGAGCCTCCCCTATTGCTAGGTTGGGTGTTGGGCAGCAGCAGGTCTAGGGCACTTTCTTCTGTTGGGTGGGGATATAAGATACTCTGTCACTCTGTTGGTCCCAATCCAGAGGTACTTAAACATTTCCCCTCTCTTCTTCCACCTTTTAGAGTTCTTGCTTGTGTCTTTCATTAGTTCTAGAATTTATAGTAGTTATACTTAGCAGAGAGTGGCAGAGAAATGAGTCTCTGACACCTTGTATGGACCATTGGATTCCACCAACACAGAAATAGATTATAGTGCTTATCTGGTTAAAGAAAGGTGTGGGGCAAAGAAAACCAAACTTTTCCCTTCCATGTCATTTATTTCATTAATTTTAATCCCCTAATTTTTTTTTCTAAAACCTGAACTCTGAGAAACATAGAAAACTACATTGATTTTGTCACAGTATCAAATACATTCATTAAGTATTTGGAAACTTATTGAAAGCCTTGTTATGTTAGTTTTGTCAACGTGGGTAACTTCTAAATTACATAAATCAGAATTTTCCTTATTAACATAACTACTAAGCCTAAATGTTTAAGACTTAATTTTAAATCAATAGTATAAACATTGCTTAAAAGTTTGGCAATATAAAATGTGGTTTTTTTCTTCAACTCATATACTTAGTGTTAGAATAGGATTCAACACTCTTAATTTGTTCTGCAATTAAGGATCTTATGAAAGAATACACTATTTGCATTTTAAAAAATAATACAAACTTTCATAGTGATTATTTAAATAAAATGTCTTTATTTTATGGTAGCAATTTCTGAGTTCCATATCACCTGCATCATGGATTGGAGTCTTTCGTTTCAGCAGTGATCATCAATGGATGTTGATAAATGGTTCAAATGGATGTTGCTAAAGCAAGTTGTTTTTTAAATGCTATATAGAAGAAAAATGTAAAAAAAAAAAAAAAATTCAGAAGAGTAGTTCTAATGCATTTGTTTAAGTAGATTTATAACCTGAAGAATAATGGTCAAACATAATGAAATGTTGATGTACGTATTAAAAAATGACTATCCAGTTTTCCTAATTACCAACTCTTTTTAATATTATATGAAAAATGTCATTATCCATTTTGAAAATATTCTTCTATTACAATTACATGGAAAATGATATTGTTTCATGGATTGTGTCCATATGATAGAACAACATAATATTCATTTGCTCCATTACAGGGTAGCAGAATCACCATTGGCCAATGATGACTGTGCTGTGCTATCCTCATTCGGTTTCCAATCAAGTGTTTGTGGATCCCCAAAAATATATCTTTGCAAGCATAAGCTTTAGAGTTAAAATACTTCAGTTGGGATTCTGTTGGGTAACTTTATTTTTAATGAAATGGAAATAATATTATGATTGCATACACTTTCAATTATATTATTTGTTCTAATAATGAAAAAGGTTTTCATAATAATTGTTGGAAAATATTATATATATCCAAAAGTACAGATATGATTCGTTTTAGTGTACGGCTTTTATTGTTTAACGTTATATTTGTGGCATTCAATTTTTCTAAAAGATCATGTTGTACTAGTCAATTTATAGAAAATACCAAGAACAGGCAAACGCATAGAAGGAGAAAGTGGATTCGTGGTTGCCAAGGGCTGAAGACATTGGTCATGGGAAGTGACTGCTAATTGGTATACTGTTCCGTTTGGGGATGGAAACATTCTCTTTTTTTTAATCTTTAAATTAATTAATTTAAAAATATTTTATTAAATTTATTGGGATAACATTGGTTAGTAAGATTACATAGGTTTCAAGCTTACACTTCTATAATACATCATCTATATATTGCATTGTGTGTTCACCGCCCAGAGTCAGTTCTCCTTCCATCACCATATATTTGCCCTCCTTTACCCTCTTCTACTACCCCCTCACCCCTTACCCTTTGGAAATCTTTTAAATTTTGATAGGGGTGATGGTTGCAAACTCTGTGAGTATACTAAAAATTACTGATTTATACACCGTAAATGAATGTTCTTTTGTCCGTAAATTACACCCCATTAAAACTGTTAAAAAACACTTGGTTGTGTGTTTGTACTGCATTTAAATTTTAAGTTATTTACAAAAATTAATCATTTTACAGTATTAACTCTTTCAATCAATATCATGCTTTACCCTTCTATGTATTAGGTTTTCTTTAATTTCATTATTATGTGTCTTATTTTTGTATATTGAAGTCTTACACAAACATGGGTATTTCACAGTGTCGATTTGGTAAATAGCTTTCTTATTTGTGAATTTTCTTTAGCAACTTTTGCTGCTTTACACAATAATGCAATTGAGGTTTACATGGTGATCTTATGTCCAATGTCTTCGCTGATTATATGTATGAATTCTATCATTTGAAATATATATTCTTCTGAATTTTTAAACAGCTGTTTCATTTGTAAATAATCACACTTTTATTTATTTTTCCCTTGTGCAGTTACTTTTTTCCTTGACTTATTTTCACATGCTAGGGTTTTATTTTCAGTGGTAAATAGAAAGGGCAGTAAAGGTTCTATGTTATCCTTCCCTATTGCAGGAGAAAGTATTTAAATATTTCATCCATATGTATAAGGTTTGTTTTAAAGTTTTTTAATCATAACATTCTCACATAAATGCAATTTCATAATATTGCTATTTGTCTAACAGAGTTTATTATTAATCAGTGTTTCATTTTTATTATTTTTGCATCAATTGGAGTGATAAATGTTTTTGCTGTATAATGTTTATGAAGTAAACTACGTTTATTTCTTTCAAATATTAAACCAATCTTGCATTTCTAAAATAAAATTAAAATGATCCTTCTGTATTGTCCTTCTTTAAAAATCAGTGAATATATTACCCTTAGATTAAGTTGTTTTTCTTCAACTATATTCACAAAGAGATTATATTTCATTTTTCCATATGTTATGTGCTAGACAGGTTTTAATATCAAAGTTATATCGATGCATTCCTCTTTTTCTATTATCTTGAATCCTTTGTATAAGAGAACTGTCATATTTTGAATGTTGTTTTTTACTACTGATCCAATCTGAACTTGAGGAAATTTTGTAGGAAAGTTTATAAAATGAACTCAATTTTTTTGATACATGCAAATTTTACTGAGGTTTCTATTTGTTGTACTGCATTTTCATAATTTTCTATTTCTTACAGATATTAAAATGTATTCATAATGACTTTATTATCTCCACAATATTGTAAAAATGATAATGTTATTCCTGAGTTTATTCTAGGTATCAATAACCTGCATCTTCTCAATTTTTTTTCAACAGCCTTTTATCAATCTTATTCAGTATTTTCAATGAAAATAACTTTGGCCTTGTTGATCCTCTCTACTGGAATTTTTCTCTTTGTCCTAATTTTCTTTCTTTTCTGAATTATTTTCTTCTTCATTGAGATTTAATTTCACATAATTTCATCTTTTCTATTTTTAATTTTTTGAGGTGCATGCTTGTATTTATTTTATCCTTTATTTGTAAGATACAAATTTAAGGCATTTAGTATTTTACAAGACAGAGTTTTGCTGTTATAGTTTCCCTGTAATTCATATAAAAATTGTGATTCTTCATTGTGATCACTTAATTGGCAAACATGTTATTTAGAAATTTATTACTGAATTTAAAATTATATACA
The DNA here is from genome assembly GCF_057876585.1 of Rhinolophus sinicus. Classification (NCBI taxonomy): domain Eukaryota; kingdom Metazoa; phylum Chordata; class Mammalia; order Chiroptera; family Rhinolophidae; genus Rhinolophus; species Rhinolophus sinicus. The sequence continues at coordinate 27,941,137 of NC_142501.1, read as the reverse complement.
GAATTTTTTACTTGAACAACACCACAGTGATTTGTAAACATGTTATATGTGTCAATAATCAAATTGACCACACTTTATACATTTCAGTGTATAATATTAACAACATACCAGAAAATAATCCACTGTACTTAGTTACAGTTTTGGTATTTTAAAATCTTTAAATACAAACTGTATTTGAAACACTGAACATTAAAGAAAAAGAAGAATGGACTGAAAAACAAGATTTTTATATTTTTGATTATTGATTCATATTTTTTGTACAATCTAGTTAGAGAATTTACAGTGAAAAGAGAAATCTGTGGATCTAGTCAAATGTGGCCAGTGTGACTGAGAGACCATCTTAAAATTTTACCTATTTTTAATTAATTAAAATTTAAAATTTAATAATCACATTTCAAGTGTTCACTGGCCAGACTTGGCTAGGGGCTATTGCAGTGACACTGCAGAGCTTATATTTTATATTAGTATTTTTGGAAATATGAAAATACAGTGTATTTTTTAATACTTTCATGTGAACTTGTGTGTGTGTGTGTGTGTGTGTGTGTGTGTGTGTGTGTGTATGTGTGTGTGTGTGTGTACTGGTTAGCTGTCTGGTTTAACACTCTATAGTATTTTTGATATATCTGCTTCTCTGATAATCAGTGAGAGGGAATTGTTTAAAACTTCATTTATAATTATTTACTTCTTCACTTTTTTACATATTGTGAACTTCTATTATTAGGTACATATACATTTTATTAAAGACATTGCTAATTGTTTAGACCAGGGGTGTCCGAACTGTGGCCTGTGGGCCAACTGCGGCCCACGATTCATTGTTAATTGGCCCGCAGCAAATTCCAAAAATATATTTAGTTTACTTAAATAAACCAGGTGAGGCAATATGTACTTCACCCGAGTGAGTGGCCCGGCTATTTGTGTATTTTACCGCATATGGCCCTTGGTGAAAAACGTTGAATAAAGTTTGGACACCCCTGGTTAAGACAGTCTGTTCTTATGAAACATGCTTCCTCATTTCCAACAATGGTTCTTGTCGTATATTGTAACAGTACATTAACTATAAAGATTTTCTATAGTTTGGTGTTGTGTGGTTTATTTTTTCATTTTTTTACTTTCATCTGTCTTTTATGCTTATGTTAAAAAAGTGTCTCATTAAGACAACAAACAGTTATTTTAAATATAAACACACTTAGAACATAAATTGAAAATTATTCTATTTATATTTAATATAACAATTAAACAATTACATAAGTTTTATTTAAATATTCAATTGATATGTGTAAATGTATGATTATAATTAATATTAAGTGTAATAAGTTATCATTTAATTTTGATAAACACTACCATTATTGAACTCCACCTTTTCTTTGTTTTTTTCTTTCACAATATATATTTTTGCTTTCACTTTGCTCTGTAAAAACTTTTTAATTTAATATGCTTGAAATATTCTTTTGTCAGTGGCCTATATTTTGCAGCACACATTTTTTTACTCTTTAAAGTCTAACCAATTAGTACCTCTACAGTCTCATAGCCAGTGACAAAACTACCACCAACTTTTACTTACTGCTTATGCTCCCTTGAATTCTAATACAAATATGGATTTAAAAATCTGAAACTTTATCATGAATGTTTTATCCACTCAATATCCAGATAGATATATCAACATAATTTATTTTCTGCAACACTTTGTTTCTTTCTGTATATTGGAGTAATCATCTTGAATATTGTTTCATCTTTAGAAGACTCTTGCATATTTTCTTTAGTTAGAATCAGTTAAGAATTCTCTCCATTTAAAAAATTCCTTGAGAATGAATGCCTTTTGCCATCATATTAAAAGGACATTTTCACTTCTTATTGAATTCCAATTTTCCTATCTCTCTTAGGTTACTAAGTATTATCATTAATAGAAATAGTGATAATCAAATATATAGAAGGTGCCAAAAAATGTATACACATTTTAAGAAAGGAAAACTATATTAAAATTGTAATAATATATACTGATAAGAAAAGATGAATACAAGTCACGTTTGACTTCTGCAATTACAGAGGTGCTCAGAGTGGTTACGATCAGCGTCCACACACTTCTGATTACGGCGAGCTACTGCTTGAGCAATGCTGACCAAAGTGCCCATTTGTATACAATTTTTTGGCACCCCCAGTATATGTATGTGTCTAGGTGTCTGTGTGTGTGTGTGTGTGTGTATGTGGTGTGTGTGTGTGTGTCTAGAACGTGCATTTTTATGATATATATTTATATCATACACAGTAAATTCTAACAACTCATTATTTTGAGTAATTTTTATTATGATTTATACTGTCTTAGTCTAGATTTCCTTAAAGTTAAATTCCAGAAAAAAACCCACATTTTTACATGTAACTAAGGACATGATATATATATATATATATATATATATATATATATATATATATATATATAACATCATTTAATTGAGAACATAAGAGTTGATGACTATAAGGATGTGTGAGACAATTTTAAAGACAACATTTGGGAACTTTTCATTATTGGGCATCATTAGCAAATGATTTTTTATAATTCTATAATGTGATAATAGAGGAGATAGGATTATTAAATTAGTTTATGAAAATATAATAAGCTTCTTGAGATAAATGAAATTGGAAACACAACGTACCACAATATATGGGATGCAGCAAAATCAGTTCTAAGAGGGGAGTTTATAGCAATAATTACCTACATTAAGAAGAAAGAAAGATCCCAAATAAACAACCTAAGTCTACAGTTTAAGGAACTAGAAAAAGAAGAACAAACTGAGGTCAATCTTAGCAGAAGAAAGGACATAATAAAATGATTAGAGCAGAAATAAATGAAATAGAGTACTGAAAAACAATAGAAAATATTAACTAAAGTAAGAGTTGGTTCTTTGAAAAAACAAACAAAATTGACAAACTGCTAGCTAGACTAACCAAGGGAAAAAAGACATAGGACCCAAATCAACAGAATTATAAATGAAACAGATATATTACAACTGAAACCACAGAAATTTAAAGGATCATTAGAGACTACTATGAACAACTATATTCCAAACAACTTAAAAGAAATGGAAATATTGTAGAAAGAGACTACTTGCTAAGACTTAATCAAGAAGAAATAAAATATCTTAATAGAACAGTTGCTAGTAAGAAGATTGAACTAGAAATTAAAAACTCCCAATGAAGAAAAGCCCAGGACTATACGAACTTCACCTGAAAATTTTACAAAACACTTAAAGAAGAATTAACATCAATCATTCTCAAACTCTTCCAAAAACTTGAAGAGAAGTGAACACTTCCAAACTGATTTTATGTGGACAACATTATCCTGCCACCAAACCAGAAAAGGTCACTACTAGAAAAGAAAACTATAGGCCAACATCCCTGATAAATATAGATGCAAAAATGTCTCAATAAAATACTAGCAAACTCAATTCAGCAGCATATTAAAGGGATCATTTGCCATGATCAAATGGGATTTATCCTTGGGATGCAAGGATGGTTCAACATATGCAAATCAATCAATATGATACGTCACATTAATAAATGAAAGAAAAAATATATGATTACCTCAATGAATGCAAAAAAACATTTGACACAATTGAACATTTGCCATGGTAAAAAACTCAGCAAATTAGGCAGAGAGGATACTGATCTCAACATAATATAGGCAGTATATGACAAGTTCACAACTAACATCAGACTCAGTGGTAAAAGAATGAAAACGCTTTGTCTAAGATCAGGAGCACGACGAGGGTGCCCACTCTCATCATTTCTAATCACGATAGTATTGGATTCTTAGTTAGAACAATCAGGCAAGAAAAAAAAAAAAAGATATCAGAATTGGAAATGAAGAAGTAAAAATGTCTCTGTTTGCAGATAGCATAATTTTGCATGTAGAAAATCTTAAAGACTCCACCAAGAAATGTAGTACCTAATAAATTAATTCAGTATAGCTGCAGGATATAAAATTAACATACAAAAGCCAGCAGCACTTCTATATGCTAACAACAGAACTTCTGGAAAGGAAAAAAAGAAATTGATTCTGTTACAATAGCATGGAGAACAAAAACATATTGGAAATAAGTTTAACTAAGGAGTGAAAGGTCTCTACACTGAAAACTGCAAGACATTGATGAAAGAAATTGAAGACAAAAATAAATGGAAAGGTATCCCATGTTCACATATTGGAAGAATCAATATTGCTAATTTGTCAACACTACCAAAAGCCATCTATAGATTCAATGCAATCCTTATCAAGACTCCAATGGCATATTTTATGGAAGTAGAAAAAAATGCTCCGAAACTTATATAGAACCACAAAAGACCTTGAATAGCCAAAAAAAATCTGAGAAACAAAGAACAAAGCAGTTGGCATCACACTTTCTAATTTCAAGCTATCCTATAAAGCTATTGTCATCAAATACGGTATGATCTAATATGCAGAATCTAAAAACAACAACAACAAAGAAGAAACTCATAAAAGACTAATCAGACTTGTGGTTACCAGCGGTGGAGGATTGGTGGGATGATTGGAAAAGGTCATCAAAAGGTACAAAGTCCGGCTACAAGATAATTGAGTACTAGAATGTAGTGTACAACATAACGGCTATTGCTGACATTGATGCATTATATGCAGTAGCTCCCTCATTTATGCAGGGGATACTTTACAAGACCCGCAATGGACTTCTGATACCATGAATGGTGCCGAACCCTATATATACTGTGTATTATTTTCCTATAATTACATACCTAAGATGAAGTTTAACTTATAAATTAACACAGTAGGAGATTAACAGCAATAACTAATAATAAAATAGAACAATTATAACAATATAGTGTAATTAAAATTCTGAGAATATGGTCTCTCTCAAAATGTCTTATTGTATAGTCCTCACTCTCCTGTTTCTTGTGATGAAGGGAAATAATAAAATGCCTACATGATATGAGGTGAACCATGTTGGTTTTGTGACATAGTAGCAGTAGGCTGCTATTAACCGTCTGTCAATACGTCAGAAAGAGGATCATTTGCTTATTACGATGCTGGAATATCAAGACAAGACAATGTCGCTGGTTGAATAGCAGGAGCAGACAATGGCAATGGTTAGGGATCCTCAATAGTTAAAAGATTTTTTGCCAAATGCTTTTGGAAGAGCATTGTAAGTGGAAGTTTCTTTGTCTTTTAAACTCATCAAAGTATTGTTGCAGTGGTTGTAAACTTTTGGTGTTGCATACGTGACTTGAGTGCTGCATTCAGTCTGATGATCATAATTATAATTTTTATAAAATAAGGGTTATTGGAACATAAGAACTGTGAACCACAGCAGTCTCTCATGACCAAAATGGCTACTATGTGACAAACACGGTGGGCAGCAGCACAGTGTGGATATGCTGGAAAAAGGGATGATCGAGTCCTGGGCCCAACTAAGCAGGATGGTGTGAGATGTCATGTTGTAACAAGGAGCATACACAATTTAAAACTAATAAATTAATATGTCTAGCATTTTTCAGTTAATACTTTGGAACTGCGGTTGATCATTTATAACTGAAAGCAAAGCTGAGATAAGGGGAAACTATTGTATATTAAAGTTGTGAAGAGAGTAAATCTTCAGTTCTCATTGTGAGGATAATTTTTGTTTCCCTTTACTCTTTTCATCTGTATTTTCTTTTTAACTTACCTATATGAGAAGGTGGATGTTAACTGAACCTATTGTGGTAATCATTTCAGAATAAATGTGAACCAAACCAATATGCTGTAAAGTTTAGTTTCCTTTATTGCTCATGTGTCATTTAATTGTGTTCTGAAAGTCTACTATATTTTCAGGTAAGTCAGAGAAAGACAAATACCATATGATTTCACTTATATGTGGAATCTAAAAAACAAACAAACAAATAAACAGAAAAAAAACCCAGAAAATCTCATTGATACAGGGAATGAACTGATGTTTGCCTGAAGGGAAGTGTTGTGGGTGGGGGTTGGGAAAAAAGATAAAGGGATTAAGAACTACAAATTGGCAGTTACAAACTAGTCACAGGGATGCAGAGTACAGCAAGCAGTACAGTCAATAATATTGTAATAACTATGTATGGTGTCAAGGGTGTACTATTATTGGGGGAGCACTTCATAAGTTACATAAATGTCTAACCACTAAGCTGTACACTTGTAACTAATATAATATTGAATGTCAACTGTAATGGAAAAATAAATAAATAAATATCGACTTTTCCTGCTCTTCCCATTTTTTTGGTAAGGGAAAAAAAATTGGTTAATTTGTTTTTCTCCTACATAGCAAGACTTCGACTTTTGTCATTTACAACAAATATTTCTATTAAAAGAAAGACAATTATGACTGGAAGATGAATCAACAAAAAATATAATTAGTAGCTATATAATATTTCAATCTCTGCCATGGTGATGTAGTTCAATATTGTTTCATGTTTTATCCTTCACAGAGATATTATCTTTATCAGAAGAAATATAAATAACTTATATAAGAATAACAAAAGGAACTTGAAGAACTAGGGCAGAGAAATTGAGAAGATAATTTTGGGCACTGATGATCATTGTGACAATCACCATAGGTTGAAAACACAGTAATTCTTCAGAGTATTAGTGACAAATATCATTAAATACCTATTGTTGATGGGATTATGCTTTCACGTTTTTCCCATTATAATAGAAATGACATAATGAGAGTATAAGGAAAAGTATGTAATGCCAGAATTTAGCAACCCTGCGTAAGAGCAGAATTTAAACATCTAAGATACCCTTAATAAGGCCTAAGTTGTTAGTGTTTGTGATTAAAATGGAAGCAAGTTAACTGCATGGGTGGTCAAGACTTTTGTCCCCAGAAATCTTTTAAAATAAGAAAATAATTTTGCAGAGGCACTTGCCAATGGGCAAACTAAATGACACACTACCAACCCAAAGTATCCTATATTCTGGAGGTGTGTGAAGAGATAACCTGTCTTCATAATACCCCAAGGGTAAGGATTTCCTGTTCAAACTTAAAGTGACACATTAATGAGAAATCTGCTTTTTCCACTCTTGCTTCACTCTGAGCTTTCCCTGGGCTGCCTGTGAAGACCACAGATATTGTTTGTTTACAAGAGTAACGTGGTCTCCCACGAAAGGATGGTCACTTTTCAGGCCTAAAGAAGGTATGTGTCTCTACTCTCCTGTCTCTCTACTGGCTCATCCTATGTAATGGGAGATTGCAGATGCTAGATGTGATGCAACTGAGGTATTATTAATAAGCTAATAAAAAAGAACATTGGTATCTTTATGTAAGTAATTCAGGGTAAAAATTTTCTTAAATTTCTTTAGTCCTTGCCTGTGGAAAATTACTCAAGTGTATATTACATATGCATATTTGGGCTTGAAAATAAAAACATATAGGGTAAAATCCCAGAGGAATCATGACAAAGAACAGTTATTTTTGGATTTTTGTTAATTAATAAAGACATAATTCTATATTATATTTGATGTTTAAGCCAGCCTTTAAAAACAGATTCTTAAAATGAATTCTTTGAATTGGGAAGGTTAAACATAATTCTTCATACACTTACTTAGATTAAATAAAAGCAGTTGGCTTTTAGTAAAAATTAAGAGGAGGTAGCTCCTGTAAAATGCTCATTTAAGCTTAACTATAAACAACGGTAAGATTTTTTGAAAAATTTAACGAAATATTACAAGAAAAGACATCACACCGATAAAGAAATGCTTGTCTAATGAATTATGTTAGAGTCTAACTGACATAAGTAAGAAATAATGACATGTTAAATATGTTAAAATCATAGTTAACATAACTAAAATATTACTGAGAGTTTATAAAAGCCAGGTTGAGTATTAAGTGTTTCCCATGCATTATATCTACCTGTTTTTATTCCCACTTTCATTAGTAATCTAGGTTGCTAGATGCTAAGTATTTCAAAGTCATACTATACATTTCAAGTCAGCTTTAATTCTAGAACTCACTGACCACAGAGCCCATTGACTGAATTATTACATTACATGGTTTAATTCATTACTTTGCTTACATAACTAAAGCTACTCTCATTGACTTTGACAGTTATAGGAACTTTTTGGGAGTTTAAAACAACATATAGTTCTTTTTTAAATGATTTATGTATGTATTTATCATTATATACTATTATATCTTTACCATTAAATCAATACCTATGTATTCTATTACATAAGTACTTTAAAAATGTTGTTGTTAATATTTTTTTAGGTTTTCAATAAGTTTAGTGTGTGTGTAACATTTTACAACATGTGAAATATTTCTTTAAATTTGTAATAATTTCTCATAACTTCACAATCATTCAAAATAAAAGATCATTTGATAACACTCATTCCCTTTACTAAACAAATGTAAGGCACTAACTGAAATTAATTTAGTGCAGGGAATTACTATATATGCCAACACTACTAATTTGCCATCTTTGAGCACTCAGTCTTTAACCTTATTGTATTTCAAAATTATCACAAATAATTTTGTGAGTTTTTTAACAGAATTTTAATTTTTAATACAGACCTTCTAATGATGTTAAAAACATTTCTCTGTAATCTGACTTAAATTGAGGCTATTATTGTTTATGAACTTCTTTGTTCCTCACTAATTTATCACTTTTCATTGTTCAGACCAAAAATATATTATCGAATTCAGAATATCTTAAAAATGTATTTATCCATGACACACTTATTTAAAGATTTAGAACATTTCAAACAAGATCTTTAGATTCTTCTACTGCAAAATGAGCCCAGCTCACCCTCTACCCCACCCACTTTTACAGTAAGAGATCTCATCATTGCATATATAAATACCATTCATTGTTAAGTACCCTTACCTTAGAGCACAGTCTCTGACACCACTCAGCTGCAGAGATGAATAACCAAAGAGTAACCTATGCAGAACTGAGTTTGACTAAGGACTCAAGGAGACAGCAAGTAAAACCTAAGAGCACTAAGAGTTCCATTTCAGTAACTGAGCAGGAAACAACCTTTGCAGAATTAAATCTTCAAAATGCTTCTCACTATCTTCAAGAGAATGACAAGAACTACCACTGCAAAGGTAAAATATTTAATAGAATCACAGTATAACTGTTCTAGGATGTGCTGTTGGGGTGCAGAGATGTGGGGAACAGTAGGAAATATGTGGAGAAACACTTTTTATTTGTTGGGATCAGAGCTTGAAGTTGGAATACAGCATTCTAATGTGAAATCTGAGGACTTATTTTAGTCAGGCATCATTGTATTGTGTAGTCTTTGATCAACAACTTATGGAGCATTGTATTTCCTGACAATGCAGTGATATATTCTGAGCGGAAGATTGCAATGGTAGATATGGGTCAGGGGTCCTAATTTATGTATATGATTCCCTGTTCAGGAAGGTTCCCTGCGTGTAAATTGTCTAAGCGTTTATCTGCATCTCATTCCTCAGTGTTTCCCTTTCCCTGTAGATTTTTCATCATCTCCAGAGAAGCTCTTTGCAGGGATCCTGGGAGTCATCTGTGTTGTTTTGCTGTCCACTTTGGTAACGATAGCTGTTACTACTTGTAAGTCAAGTTTTAAAGATTATAAGGGAACTTTTCAGTTCAATGATTGCCAATGCCTGTAAATATTTCTTCATATTATGGACTAGGCCTCTAATTTTAACACATGCAGTTAGAGTAAATGTGAAAGGGTGACGAATTTGTCGAAGATAAAATATCAGAATGATTGCAGGCAGCATTTTACAAATATATGTACATATATACATATAAATTCTGATTTCATAACTCAAAGACATGCTTTGGAAGGCTAAAAGACCTTATTGAAAAATACAAACTAATTCTTGAGATTGGTTAAATCAAATACTGTAGTAGAATTTCATCCTTTAGGCTTTTGAAATATATTTTCTTAAATGTTCATTAATTCATTAATTTTTCTTGTAAAGTCAATTTTATTTCAGATTATTCTAATCCTAAACATTACACCAAATGTCAAAGTAAGAAACCAAAAGTATTATTATTTATGCAGATCAATATTAATTTTTTAATAAGAATTACTCCTTTTTCCTAGCTACTGAAAAACCAGAGAAGAATAATTCCTCCTTGACAACAGGGATCCAGAAAGGTACAGAAGAATTTTCAAATTTCTGATATTTGTATAGTTTATAGTTTGTAACTCAGGATAGGCAAAAATAATATTACAATTTTTTTTAATATGTAAATTATAACATGGGCAATAAATGTTCATAAATAACAATTTTACAACAATTGTCCTTCGTATGGAACAATATGAAGAAGTGTTCATTTTAAATCGCCATACCCATTGTTACTGACTGGCTTACATTTCCCCCTGCTATGCTCTGAGACAAATAATTTTATTTTCTAAAAAAGTGGTTTTATTCATTGACTTTCATTAATGGGTTAGAATAGAAATTTATGTTTGTGTTTTCATTGTTTGGGCACCTAAATTAGAGGGTGAGAAGCTGACCATTCTCAGTGAGTGTTGTAACTGTATTTTATTTTACATGTACCAGCCAGTGAGGGTACATAGAAATGTTATGCACATATATGTTTGTAGTTATGCGAATATGTAAATTTGTTTTTTATTTTTTAATTCAAATTGTTTTTCATAATTTTTTCAGCATATCATTCTGGTCGTTGTCCAAAGGAGTGGTTTACATATTCCAACAACTGCTATTACATTAGCACTGAAAAACACACATGGACTGAGAGTCAGACGGCCTGTGCTTCTAAGAACTCACACCTGCTTTATATAGATAATAAAGAAGAAGTGGTAAGATTTTACATGTTTCCAACGTTTTATTAAAAGAGTATTTTGGTCTACGGTATGATTGTAGTATTCATTCATATTTTTGTATACATTTGTAGTTAGTTTTAAAGTCTATTAATATTCTATTGTTTAACTCTTTAATCTTTTATTTATATTTCATGTCATTAATGTACGTTTAATAATATCCAGTTCTTGCTTTCCATACACAATCATGCTTGTATACATACCTTTTGTCTAAAATAAGTTTTGTGTTTAATTTTGCTATGAAATTTTAAATTATGTCAAGGACACTAAACATCATGGTTGTGCAGATTGTTTATAATTTGGAAGGATGCATGTAATTACAAATCAGATCACGAAAAGGAAGTTTCCAGTCCACAATTGCTCACTCCTGGGTAGTCTCTCAACTTTCCCTCCCCCACTTAACCACTATTCTGATTTTTAATATTCCAAATTATCATTGCTTAAATTTGAGCTTCATATAATAGGGATCATTCAGTACGCATTTTATGTCTCCTTTCACTCACATATGATAGTTTTGCAATTCATCCACACTGTTGCATTTATCTGTAGTTAATTTTTACTGTTGTATTACACGTACATAACATTTTTAACCTACACCATTCAGAATACAGTTGTTTTAATGTGGGTATTATACATAATATTTTATGAAAATCCTTGTGTACATCTTTTTCCCAAATTGTACAATATATTTACAATTAATATATTATGCATACATGTTATGTAGAATATATTGTTATTATATAATATAGATAAAATATTTATAATAGTTTACAGATAAAGTTACATTATTATAGTTGCATATGTGTGTAATTATAATATAACTAGTCTTCTATGTTTCAGAATAAAATTGCAAGGCCATAAATATATGTGTATATCAAATTTATTAAATGATTCCATTCTTTTTTTTGGTTTATTGAGTAAATACACATTTTACCAAAGGTCCTTTGATTTAAACGTAGTACTATCAGGAATTTAACGTTATGATTTTTTATCTTTATAGAAAAGTTTCATGATGAGACTAATAGGCATTTTCCTGATTACTATTTGGTTGAAAACACCCTTCTGGGCTACTAATCATGACATTCTCTTCTGTGAGAATGAAAAATACCTGCCATGTTTCTTGCCCATTTCTCGTATATGTTGCCTGTCATTTTCCTTCCTCTCAGTACTTGTTATATTTTGGATATAAGCTCATTTTTTAATTTGGGAGATACAAGTAGTTTCTTTGACCTTGTGACTTACATTCTTATTCTCATATTGGAGTCTTTTAATGACCAGAATTTATTAATGTTAGCAGAGTATACTATATCATTTTGGGTGTTACTAATGATTTAGGACATACTTGTGAAATCAGTTAAGGTTCATGAAGATAATCCCCTACATTACTCTCTAGGCTTTATTGTTTTCCTTTATTATCATTATCTAATTGATGGATCATAATTTATAGCAAAGATTATCTTTTCATAAATAACTATATATGAACATATAATTCTGTATATATACATATGAGCTAATCTGCTTGATATAGATAGTAGGTATTATATATATTTTTATATAGATGAAAATGTATATAATATTACATGTATATACATAAGCACACACACAGTAGTTCTCCTCTTATCTGTGAGGAGTGTGTTTCAAGAACACAGTGGATGCCTGAAGTCACTGATAGTACTGAACCTTATATATACAATGGTTTTTCTTGTACATAAGTACATATAATAAAGTTTAATTTATAAATTTTGCAGAGTGAGAGATTAAGAACATTAACCAATAATAAAATAGAACAATGATATAAATAGACTGTAGTAAAAGTTATGTAAATGTGGGCTCTCTCTTTTTTCTCTCTTAAAATATCTCATTTTCCTATACCCACCCAGTTTGAGGTATGACAGCAAAAGTAGCACAGATTTGTTTTTCCTCCATAGTTTCACAGATAGAGCATGATTTCTTACTGTAGATTTCAGTGATTTCTGCAGAAGAGTTTTTGTCTTGCTTTAGTAAATCAAGAACTTTCACCTTTTCACGTACAGGAATTACTTTACAGCCTCTCTTTAGTATATTCGATTGCCAGTATCACTAGTCTCATGCTATAGCTCCATTATTAAGGAAAATAAAGGAGACTTGAACACAAGCACTAAGATCCTGCGACAGTTGAACTGATAACCAAGAGCAACTTGTGACTAACAATCAGGGAAGGGGAGCATATGCAGCATAGATACGCTGGACAAAGACATGCTTTATATCCTGATCAGAACGGAGTGGGACAGGAGGAGTTTCATCATGAAACTTAGAAAAACACACAACTTAAACTTGAATTTTTAAATTTTTGAATTTTCCTTTTAATACTTTTGGACACTGCTTGGCCGTGGGTATCTGAAACAGCAGGTAACTGAAACCACAGATAAGAGAGCATCTCTGTATATAAATCACAGTGTGCACAGTCTACAGCAGTTTGAGTAGCATGGAGAAAACCTATCTCCCTTTTTGTTCTTTTACTGTGTCCATTTGTAATACAATTGTCTTAAATATTTTATCAATAGACATATAAAATCACATGGCAGAATGTTATAATTTGCTTCAATTTGTAATTTTGCCTCAACTATCAAATAATTTAGAAAGCAAAAGAAATGAATAGTCTACCTATCCAATAAGATTTTTATACTTTGTTATCTTTTCTTTCCTGATGATCCAAGAGTCCCTCTTTTATCATTTAATTTCTGTTACATAATTCCCTTTAGCGATTCTATTAGAGTGGGCCCCATTGTGAAAAGTTTTCTTAGTTTTTCTTTACCTGAGAATGTCTTGATTTTCCTCTTCATTCCTGAGTGGTATTTTCCCTGCAGTTCTCTGTGCTTTTCGGTTGGAATAAGGCAGTTAGCATCTAAAGTTTTCTGTCTTTCTAGCCTGCTGCTTTCCTGGTCTTTTGACTAGAGAAAAAGCCTCTCCTTGGGACTTTTGTCTGTCCTTGGGTGTTCGTGGTTTTGCTGGCCTCTGCAGCATCCAATCCGGGATAAATGAGGTAAAAAGTACTTGACCTCTTTTACCTCTTCTGCCATCCACACTCCCCTTTACCCTCTGGTAACCACTGAGCTATTGTGTGCGTCTATGAGTTTTTGTTTCTTTATTTGTCTTGTTCTATTGTTCCTTTCAGTTCAATATGCCACATATCTGTGAAGTCATGTGGTTCTCGACTTTTTCTGTCAACATCCATGTTGTTTCAAATGGCACTATTTCATCTTTTCTTATGGCAGAATAGTATTCAATTGTGTATATAAACCACAACTTCTTTGTATAATCGTCTATCGAAGGCCACCACAAATAAAGCTTCAAAGAACTTCAGAGCACATACAGCTTTATGGATAAATGTTTTTTAGCTTTTTTGGGTAGATACCCAGGAGAGGGATTGCTGGGTCATATGGTAATTCTATTATTAATGTTTTAAGGAACCTCCACATTGCCTCCCGTAATGGCTGCACCAATCTGCATTCCCTCCAACAGTATATGAAGGTTCCTTTTTCTTCACAGCCTCTCCAATACTGTTGTTGTTAGTCTTGTTGATGATAGCCATTCTAACTGGTGTAAAGTGGTATCTTATTGTGGTTGGAATGACATTGGAGCTTTTAAATGTCCAACTATAATAATTGAAGTGTTTGTATCTCCTTTTAATGTTGTCAGTTTCTACTCATGTGTTTGAGGGTTCTGTTGTTAACTGGTCACATGTTTACAATTATTTTATGTACTTCTTGGAATGACATCGTTAATATTTTGAATTGTTTCTCTTTATTTCTAATAATATTTCTTGTTTTAACAGTTATTTTGTCTGATAGTAGAATGCACAGTTCAGGCCCCTATGGTTACAGTTCATAGGGTATATCAGTTTTTCACCCTTTTGCTTTCATTTTCGTACCTTTGAATATAAAGTGCATTTATGGTAGACAGTATGTAGATGGATCTTACATTTTCCCTCAGTATGAAAATTTCTATCTTTTGATTAAAACATGTATTTTATTCACATTTAATATAATTATTGGTATAGTTGGATTTAGGTCTGCTGTTTTGCTCTTTCTTCTATGTCCATGTCTTTAGGTTTTTCAACCGATGATTATATATTTTTAAAGAATTCAAATACCTGCAGTCAAAAGGATTTCCATAGTCTGTTATTTGTTCTTGTGAATGTATGCGTGTACGGGGGAGGCCTCATAACTGCAATTCGTTCTCAAGTCCACTTTGCGTTTTATTTTTACTGGGATGATCTTTTTCTCCTCTACACAAGTGCACCTTGGTTTCATCACGCAAAAATGTGTAGATAGCTAATGTCTTCTCTTCTTGTGAATTCTCCCTTTTATTTCCTCTCCATTATTTTTGTGGCTGACACTGCACTGGACACAAAAGAGACTAAAAGCTCAGACTAGAAAAAGGGTGGTTTTTTCTCTTTTTAACCTTGTAAATTCCGCACTTTGAGCTGAAAAAATAGTGGGCAATTTAGCACCCCTTCCCCACTGCTTATCAAGTGTGCCCCTGTGGCAAGAACACCATTGATTTTTGCAGCCTTCTCCAAATTGTAAAAACTACACTTCTTCATACTCACTGAGCTGAGGTGGGGTGGGGGGCGACATGGGGGTGGTCCTAGGCAGGAAGGCTACAAATTTGCTCCATTCTTACTTGAATTTCTATGAACTTTTCCAATAATAAGTCACAGGTTATTATTAGTCTTTGGTAAATTGTTGCAGCCTTGAAATTATTTGTGTCAACTGCCCTCTTTAGTAATAACACGTTTTCCAAATGTGTTCACAGTATAGGTATATAATGTAAACTGAAAATTAAATTGAATAAAATAGAAACAGTGAACTTTATATTCCATTAGAAATTCATATTAGTATAAAGCATTTTTTTCTGTCTCATAAAATTTGTTTCTCCTAGAATTTTTTGAACACTTTGTGTTCTCATTCATGGATTGACATCTCCTTAAGAACCAATATAAGTTTGTTGGTGTGGCCAAAAGGCTCATCTTTCTCTTCCAAACTGTAAGTTTCATGAGAACTCTTATATTTTATGCCTTGAAGTAATCAACCTTAGAAAAAGAAACAATATTTAAACAATTATATGAAGACAATTATTTAAGTATTTCCATACAAATTACACAAGAGCTATTCAGATATATGTATATAAGTGTTAGCCTAAGTAAATTATTCATTGATCAAATTATTAGGTTATTTATTGCCAGATTAATGATATATTATTCTCTGTATTTCAGGTTCCCAATATCTTCAGAGATGAGCAAGAATTGTGCGTTTGTGTCGTTTCACTCACACCGGCTTTTTTATGATTCCTGTTTAGAAAGAAAACAATATGTTTGTAAGCACCAGACACTTTGCCTTACCTGAAGTTGGTATAATGCTAATCTGTAAAGGACACATTTTTAGTTTATTTAAAACTCACACAATAAAAGTTCTTATAATTATTTCTTATGATACAATTTGAGGACAGTTTTACATTCACAACAAAATTATGATAGGTACTGAGATTTCCCATGTTTCTCCCTTCCCTACACATGCAGAGCTTCCTCCATGATCAACATCACTCACCAAAATGGTCATTTGCTACTGAGAATGAATCTACATCGATGCATCATATTCACTTAAAATCCACAGTTTAAGTGAGGCTTAACCCTTGGTGTTGTAGAATTATTTTAAAATCTATATTTTTAATTATTTTTTAAAATATATACCCAAGTGCATGTTATATGTTTCATAAGATTTTGCTGTTTATGAAAATAGATAATGTATTTTAATGTCAAGAGCTGTTATTTCTAAGTCTTCAATATGGTGAATAATTCCATTTATATTTTCAAATTAGTTGATTTCTCCTAGCCTTCAAATGTTGAAAATGAGGATGGAACAACAAAGCCTGGCATAGTGTGTAAGTCATAGTGGATCAAAAGTCAAAATGGAAAGGAAATTTGATTTAAAAAATTATTGAATTTTGTAGGGGTGATCACCTACAAACAGGAGATAAAAGAAAATTATAAAGTAAAACCTAGGGTTAAAGAAGAGTACCCAAAGGTGAAATGAATTGGAAGCCAGGTTTACACCCTGACGCTGGGTGAACACAGTGTGCCTGCAGACAAACCTGTCACTGACACATTCACTGGGTTGCCCTGGATAGAGCAGTTCCACAGTCAACTGGCTAACATTGGTGAGGACTGATTTCTGTTTGTGATTGGCAAGCAGTAAGATCTCCCTAACACTGTCTGCAGACAGAGGTTGGAAAAGAAGGAACTACAATTAGGATTGACCACAAAAATTGCTGGAGGGTGAATACCACAGGATTTCCTGCTTGCATGCAATGGCAACCCCACCATAGAGGCCAAAGCAGAGAAAACACCATGAAGCAAAGAATAAGAGTCATTTCTGTGGCATTCTCTCCATTGCCTTTTTCAGGCAAAGCAAAATCACGCCAGCTGACAAGGTTGAAAAAGTTATAGGATCTAGCTCCATTATCTCAGTTCTTATTACGGTGCTAAAATGTTTCAGTGGAATCTGACTTTAGCTTAACAAAGATATTAGTTTTTCATGAACCTGTCTATTCCTAATCTATTACTTTCCATTGCTTTAACCAATAATATTGTGCCAAACATAGAATATCATTTTATGAACTACTCTTCTGTCGTGAAAAACTTATTTAAATCTCTTAGTAAATTAGAAAACGACCTCCCATTGGTCAACTGTAGAATGAGCACTGTTACTTATCTCACACTCCACCCACTTTGACTATCCTGAGTCTTGCCATTATTCACCCCATTTGTTAACTACTTAAGTAAAGTTATCACAGGCACCAAACCTGACATTACTCAGCTGCAGAGATGGATATCCAACTAGAAAACTACTCAGAACGGAATCTGGCTAAGGACTCAAAGAGACAGCAGCCAAAAGGTAAGGGCATGAAAAGCTCCATTTTACTAATTGAACAGCAAACATCCTATGAGGAATCAGCCCTTCAAATTCTTGTCAGGATGATCAAGGGAATGACAAGAATGACCACTGCAAAGGTAAAGCATTAAATAGACCCAGAGTATAAGTGTTCTAGGATGTGCAGCTCGGTGTTGAGATGTGGGGAAACAGTAGAGAATAAGCTCACACATATTTAATTAGTGAGGATCAGAGGTTGAAGTTGGAATACAATATTCTAATATGAAATCTGAGGACTAATTTATGCAGGCATCGTGGTAGAGTTCAGTCTTTTACCAACAATTCATGGAGCATTACATGTCTTGAAAATGCAAAGGCATTTTCTGAAAGGTTACAATGGTAGATATGGGTTTGGAGTTCAATTTTATATATATTTATATATCTACATATATATAAATTATGATTCCATGCATGTAAACTGTGTGATCAGTTGTCTCCATCTCTCCTTCTCAGTATTTTATTTCTTTCCTGCAGAATCAGAATCACCTCCAGAGAAGCTCATTGCTGGGATCCTGGGAGTCATTTGTCTCATCCTGATGTACACTGTAGTAAGAATGATGCATTTTATTCCCAGTGAGTACTTTTTTGAAAGACTATGAGGGAACTTTCCACTGTAATGTTCATCAGTGCCTCTAAACATTTTATAATATTTTGAAACAGAACACTCATTTTAATGTATGCATTTAGAATAAATGTGGAGTGTTTTTGAATTTCAAAAGTATAAATAACAGAATGATTCTATAGAATATTATATGAATTTATTTTTAGATTTCATAATTCAAAGATTTGTATATTTTATATTTAGTCATGGAACTTTTATTCTGATTTTTCTGCAAATATTGTCTCATTTAAATCTCTTAGACCTTATTGAGAAATACAAATTAATTCTTGAGATTGGTTAAACCAAATACTGTAGTGGAATTTGATCCTTTAGGCTTTTGAAATCTATTTTTAAAATCTTCATTAATTAATTAATCTGTCTTGTAAAATCAATTTTATTTCAGATTATTTAATCCTAAACATTACACCAAATGTCAAAGTAAAAAACAAAAAGTATTATGATTTATGCAGATCAACATTAATTTTTAAATAAGAATTACTCCTTTTTTCCAGCTACTGAAAAACCAGAGCAGAATAATTACCCCTTAACAACAGGGATCCAGAAAGGTACAAATAATTTTCCAAGTTCTGATATTAGTACAGCTTGCAGTTTGTCTGTAACTCAGGATACGCAAATATAATATTACGGGATTTTTTGAAATATATAAATGATAACATTGAGCAATAAAGGTCCATAAATGCTAATTTTAGGAGAATGCATCTTATGGAAGAATATGAAGAAGTGTTCATTTTAAATCACCATACCCGCTGTTGCTGATTGTCTTATGTTTCCTCCGGCTATGCTATGAGAAAAATAATTTTGTTTCTAAAAAAGTGGTTTTGTTCATTGATTTTCATGATGTGTTAGAATGGATATTTATTTTTGTGTGTTTGCATTGTTTGGGCACATAAATTAGGGGGTGAGAGGCTGACCATTCCCTACGAGTGTGTGTGATTATATTTTATTTTACATGTACCAGCCAGTGAGGGTGCATAGAAATGTTATGCACATATATGTTTGTAGTTATGCAAATGTGTAAATTTGTTTTTATTTTTTAATTCAAATTGTTTTTTCATGATTTCTTCAGCATATCATTATGGTTGTTGTCCAAAGGAGTGGTTTACATATTCCAACAACTGTTATTACATTAGCACTGAAAAACACACATGGACTGAGAGTCAGACGGCCTGTGCTTCTAAGAACTCACACCTGCTTTATATAGATAATAAAGAAGAAGTGGTAAGATTTTAAAAGTTTCCAAATTTTTGTTAAAAGTGTATTTTGGTCTACAGTATGATTGTAGTATTCATTCATACTTTTGTATACATTTGTAGTTAGTTATAAAGTCTATTAATATTCTATTGTTTAACTCTTTAATCTTTTATTTATATTTCATGTCATTAATGCACGTTTAAAAATTTCCAGTTCTTACTTTCCATAGACAACCATGCTTGTATACATACCTTTTGTCTAAAATAAGTTTTGTGTTTAATTTTGCTATGAAATTTTAAATTATATCAAGGACACTAAACATCATGGTTGTGCAGATTGTTTATAAATTGGAAGGACGCATGTAATTACAAATCACATCATGAAAAGGAAGTTTCCAGTCCACAATAGCCCACTCCTGTGTATTCTCTCAACTTTCCCTCCCCCACTTAACCACTATTCTGATTTTTAATATTCCAAATGATCTTTGCTTAAATTTGAGCTTCATATAATAGGGATCATTCAGTACGCATTTTATGTCTCCTTTCATTCACATATGAGATTTTTGGAATTCATCCACACTGTTGCATTTATCTGTAGTTAAGTTTTACTGTTGTTGTTTTTTTGTTTGTTGTTTTTTTTTGTATAATGTCCAGGGGTTTTAGCTGATGTTTAGTGGGAGAAATAAAGACTATCCACCTTCATCTTACCAGAATAAGAAGTCTGATATGTAGCAGTTTTAATTTAATTTTCTTAAGACTAATGGTCTTGAGAATCTTTTCATGTACTTGTTTGTCACCCTTATGTCTTTTAAAACATTTTTTTTTAATTTATTGGAGTGACATTGGAGCTATTTTTTTCCATTTGTATTCAACAAATTCCTTTTTCAAAATTAAAATTTATTGTGGTGACAATGGTTAATAAAGTTAAATAAGTTTCAGGTGTACAATTCTGTAAATACATCATCTATATATCACATTGTGTGTTCACCCCCCAGACCAGCTCTCCTGCCATCACCACATATTTGACCCCTTTTACCTCTTCTGCCATCCACACTCCCCTTTACCCTCTGGTAACCACTGAGCTACTGTGTGCGTCTCTGAGTTTTTATTTCTTTGTTTGTCTTGTTCTATTGTTCCTTACAGTTCAATATGCCACATATCTGTGAAGTCATGTGGTTCTCGACTTTTTTTGTCTGACTTATTTCGCTCAGCATAATAATCTCAAGTTCCATCCATGTTGTTTGAAATGGCACTATTTCATTTTTCTTATGGCAGAATAGTATTCCATTGTGTATATAAACCACAACTTCTTTGTATAATCATCTATCGAAGGCCACCATAAATAAAGCTGCAATGAACTTCAGAGCACATATAGCTTTTTGGATAAATGTTTTTAGGTTTTTTGGGTAGATACCCAGGAGAGGGATTGCTGGGTCATATGGTAATTCTATTATTAATGTTTTAAGGAACCTCCACATTGCCTCCCGTAATGGCTGCACCAATCTGCATTCCCTCCAACAGTATGTGAAGGTTCCTTTTCCTGCACAGCCTGTCCAATACTGTTGTTGTTAGTCTTGTTGATGATAGCCATTCTAATTGGTGTCAAGTGGTATCTTATTGTGGTTGGAATGACATTGGAGCTTTTAAATGTCCAACTATAATAATTGAAGTGTTTGTATCTCCTTTAATGTTGTCAGTTTGTACTCATGTGTTTGAGGGTTCTGTTGTTAGGTGGTCACATGTTTATAATTGTTTTATGTACTTTTTGTAATGACATCGTTAATATTTTGAATTGTTTCTTTTTATTTCTAATAATATTTCTTGTTTTAACAGTTATTTTGTCTGATAGTAGAATGCACAGTTCAGGCCCCTATGGTTACAGTTCATAGGGTATATCAGTTTTTCACCCTTTTACTTTCATTTTCGTACCTTTGAATATAAAGTGCATTTATGGTAGACAGTATGTAGATGGATCTTACATTTTCCCTCAGTATGAAAATTTCTATCTTTTGATTAAAACATGTATTTCATTCACATTTAATATAATCATTGGTATAGTAGTATTTAGGTCTGCTGTTTTGCTCTTTCTTCTATGTCCATGTCTTTAGGTTTTTCTTCCATAATTTCTGACATCTTTTGTCTTCAACATGTATTATTATAACGTTCCATTTTAATTCTCTGTTGATGGTTTGGATATATAAATTTTTTATTAGTTGTTGTAGATATGAGACATCCTTAGCTCCTCACTGTCTACCTAAAGTTAATTCTGCCTATATTCCAGTGAAACATAGAAACTTAGCATCAATATAGCTCCATTTCCTCTCTTTTCTGTTGGGGTCTTACTATTCCTTCTAACAATGTTGTACCCAGTCAGTCAGCACTGGTTTGTGAACAAACAATAATGCACATCCTTTGTGACCTGGCATTCTTGATTTATGCAAAGATGACTTGAAATTAATCGTTCTAGGGATTTTTGCAAACCAAAAATAAACATATGCTAACAAATGAGGTTTTCCCCCCCGATCCCGAACAAGGTTCCCATTTTCCAGCACAGAGTTGCAATCATAGAGACCCAACCATACAGTGTCAGAATTATTGCTTTAAATAATCTCATTTTTAAAGTAATCCCAAGAACAGAAACACAGATGCTTAAGTTTACCCACATATTTACCATTTCTACTGCTCTTCCTTCCTGTGGCTCTGAGTTACCGTCCAGTATCATTTACTTTTAGGTTGAAGAACATTTTTGGAGGGCAGGTCTGCTAATAAGAAATTCTCTGTTTTGTTTTTGTGTATGTCATAAGGTCCTTATTGCAACTTCTATTTTGAAGGACTGTTTTGCTGAATTAAGAATTCTTGTTTGACAGGTTTTGTTGTTTTTTTCCTCCCAGTACTTTCAGCTCTTTGAATATGTCACTCCTGCTGTCTATTCTATTTTCTTTCTGATTAGAACTCATCTATTAATAATATTGTCATTTCCTATATGTAATGGGTAAGTTTTCTTTTGCTTATTTCAAGGTTACCTCTTTTTTTGTTTTTTGCTTTCTATTTTACATTTTATATTGTGGCAAAAAACACTTAAGATAAAATTCATCATTACCAATTAAAAAAAAGACACAGACTGATTTTCTTAGAGTAGTTTAGGTTTACAGCAAAATTGAGACAAGACAGAGATTTTCTATATACCCCTATTAAGTACTCATCTCCTTCATCTGCATAGGGTGCAGGACAAGTGTGGATTCTGGGTGCGATAATGTGGTCCATGTGCTGCTGGAGTTGGGAAATATCTCACCCATTCCCTCATTTTCACACTGACTGAAGATACATCATGCTCCCACATTTTTCCTCATAATTATTTCTTTGTCTGTGTCTTCAATGTTTTTCAGTCCTTTGATTATAATATTTTGAGAATTAGATTTCTACATTCTGTTTCTATAGTTTGCTGAATCGCATATGCCTCCAAAATTTTAAAATTAAATTTAAAAAGTTGTTTGTTCATTGTATCTCCAAGTTGTTTTTCTATGTCTGTCTCTATTCTTATTCTCAGTGTATATTTACGCCTATGTTAGTTTTCTTGATACTGCTGCAAATCTGTCTGAGTGTCTACTTATTTTTCTGTTGTTTTTCTCTCTATTTTTTGGGATAAATAATTCTTTAACCACCATCTTCAATTTCAGTAATTCTCTCTCTGTGTCTCAAATTTTATAAAGATTTAGTAAATTTGCATTTCAGGTAACGTTTTTCAATTCACAATTTCTATTTGATTCATTTATGTAGTGTTTTTCCTCTATTTGGTTCAATTTTTTCACTGCCATCATGTACAAATATAATTATTTGAACATATATATATAAAGTAATTACTCTAAAATATTTTTTATAATAAATCTAACATCTTATCTTAAAAGATTATTTTGACTGTATTTCTTGAGTATAGAAAGTGTGTTTTGTATGTTTTTTAATCATTTATAATTACATATTTTTGATAATATTGTGTAATAAGCAGTAATTCTGTTTCTTTTTTCTTGGATTCATTATATTTTGTCATTTGTGAAACTTTTACTGCAGAATCTTCTCTTTAGAGTGTGCTTGCTTATATCTACTCTCAGTTTTTAAAATTTTAATTATTTATTTTTATTTTTAGTCTGCCTTCCTAGGGATTCCCCTTGTGTATTCATGGTTTGGTTGACAACCAATGATTACATATTTTTAAAGAATTCAAATACCTGCAGTCAATAGGATTTCCACACTCTGTTATTTGTACTTGTAAATGTATGCGTGTACGGGGGAGGCCTCATACCTTTGCAATTAGTTTTCAAGTCCACTTTGTCTTTTATTTTCACTGGGATCATCTTTATCTCCTCTACACAAGTGTACCTTTGTTTCATCAGTCAAGAATGCGTAGAGAGCTAATGTCTTCTCTTCTTGTGAATTCTCCCTTTTATTTCCTCTCCATTATTTTTGTGTCTGGCACTGCGCTGGACACAAAACAGACTAAAAGCTCAGACTAGAAAAAGGGTGGGTTTTTCTCTTTTTAACCTTGTAAATTCCACACTTTGAGCTGAAAAAATAGTGGGCAATTTAGCACCCCTTCCCCACTGCTAATCAAGTCTGCCCCTGTGGCAATATCACATTGATTTCGGCAGCCTTCTCCAAATTGTAAAAACTACACTTCTTCATACTCACTGAGCTGAGGTGGGGTGGGGGGCGACGTGGGGGTGGTCCTAGGCAGGAAGGCTACAAATTTGCTCTATTCTTACTTGAATTTCTAGGAACTTTTCCAATAATAAGTCACAAGTTATTATTAGTCTTTGGTAAATTGTTGCAGCCTTGAAATTATTTGTGTCAACTGCCCCCTTCAGTAATAACATGTTTTCCTAATGTGTTCAGAGTATAGGTATATAATGTAAACTGAAAATTAAATTGAATAAAATAGAAAGAATGAACTTTATATTCCATTAGAAATTCATATTAATATAAAGCATTTTTTTCTGTCTCATAAAATTTGTTTTTCCTAGAATTTTTTGAACACCTTCTGTTCTTATTCATGGATTGACATCTCCTTAAGGATCAATATAAGTTTGCTGGTGGGGCCAAAAGTCTCAGCTCTCTCTTCCAAACTGTAAGTTTCATGAGAACTCTTATATTTTATGCCTGGAAGTAATTAACCTTAGAAAGAAAGAAACAATATTTGAACAATTATATGAAGACAATTATTTAAGTACTTCCATACAAAATTATACAAGAACTATTCAGATATAGGTATATAAGTATTAGCCTAAGTAAATTGTTTATTCATCAAATTATTAGATCATGTATTACCAGATTAATGATACATTATTCTCTGTATTTCAGGTTGTCAATATATTCAGAGATGAGCAAGATTTGTGCATTTGTGTCATTTCATTCACACCGGCTTTCTCAAGATGACTGTTTAGAAAGAAAACAATATGTTTGTAAGCACCAGACACTTTGCCATATCTGAAGTTGGTATAACGCTAATCTGTAAAGGACACATTTTTAATTTATTTAAAACTCATACAATACATTTTCTTATAATTATTTCTTATGATCCAATTTTGAGGACAGTTTTAGATCACAACGAAATTATGATAGTTACTGAGATTTCCCATGTTTCTCCCTTCCCTACACATGCAGAGCTTCCTCCATGATCAACATCACTCACCAAATGGTCATTTGCTACTGAGAAGGAATCTACATTGATGCATCATATTCACTTAAAATCCACAGTTTATGTGAGGTTTAACCCTTGGTGTTGTAGAATTATTTTTAAATCTATATTTTTAATTATTTTTTAAAACATATACCCAAGTACATGTTATATGTTTCATAAGATTTTGCTGTTTATTAAAATAGATAATGTAGTTTAATATCAAGAGCTGTTATTTCTAAGTCTTCAATATGGTGAATAATTCCATTTATATTTTCAAATTAGTTGATTTCTCCTAGCCTTCAAATGTTGAAAATGAGGATTGAACAACAAAGGCTGGCATAGTGTGTAAGTCATAGTAGAGTCAAAAGTCAAAATGGAAAGGAAATTTGATTTAAAAAATTATTGAATTTTGTAGGGGTGATCACCTACAAACAGGAGATAAAAGAAAATTATAAAGTATACCCTAGGGTTAAAGAAGAGTACCCAAAGGTGAAATGACTTGGAAGCCAGGTTTACACCCTGATGCTGGGTTGTAGACTTCACTGAACGCAGTGTGGCTGCAGGCAAACCTGTCGCTGACACATTCACTGGGTTGCCCTGGATAGAGCAGTTCCACAGTCAGCTGCCTGTTATTGGTGAGGACGGATTTCTGGTTGTGATTGGCAAGCAGGAAGACCTCCCTAACACTGTCTACAGACAGAGGTTGGAAAAGAAGGAACTACAATTAGGATTGGCCACAAAAATTGCTGGAGGGTGAATACCACAGGATTTCCTGCTTGCATGCAATGGCAACCCTACCATAGAGGCCAAAGGAGAGAAAACACCGTGAAACCAGGAACAAGAGTCATTTCTGTGGCATTCTCTCCATTGCCTTTTTCAGGCAAAACAAAATCACGGCAGCTGACAAGGTTGAAAAAGTTATAGGATCTAGCTCCATTATCTCAGAGAGGACTATGAATTATAGATTTGGAGCTGAGATTAATAAATTGTGGATCAGCCCCAAGATTACTATGCAAGAACTACAAAGTTAGTATATGACATAATTCTTTATATAGAAAACCCTAAAGACTCCACCAAAATCTATTAGAAACAATAAACAAATACAGTAAAGTTGCAGTATACAAAACCAATGTACAAAAATCCATGTATTCCTACATACTTACACTGAAATTTCAGAAGAAAAATGGAGGGAAAAAAAACAACAAGAACATTTCTTTTACAATTGCAACAAAAAAAAGAATAAAATACCTAGGAATAAGCTTAAGAAAGGATGGAAGAACCTATACACTGAAACAATAAGACATTATTAAAAGATTTGAAAAAGATACAAAGAAATGAAAAGGTATTCTGAGTTCATGGATTGGAAGAATCAATATAGTTAAAATTGCCATATTACTCAAAGCATGATACTGATTTAATGTAATTCCCATCAAAATCCCAGTGAAAATTTTTATTGTAATTTTGTCTTGTCTTGAACCATCATTTATTTTTCTTTTAAATTACATTTATTCAGGGTGACAATGTATAGTAAAATTACATAGGTTTCACGTGACATTTCTATAACAAATCATCTATATATCACACGGTATGTTCACCACCCAGAGTCAGAGTTTCCATCTCCATCTGTTTGACCACCTTTACCCTCTTCTACCATCATCCCCCTTGCCCTCTGGTAATCACTAAACTATTTTCTGTATCTATGAGTTTTTCTTTCTTTGTTTGTCTTGTTCCTTTGTTGCTTTCAGTTTTATATCCCACATATGAGTGAAGACATATGGTTTTCAACTTTCTCTGTTTGTGTTATTTTGTTTAGCTTAATAATCTCAAGATCTGTCCATGTTGTCACAAATGACAGCATGTCATACTTCCTGATGGCAGAGTAGTAGTGTTCCATTGCATGTATGTAGCAAACCATCTTTATCTAATCATCTATAGAAGGACACTTTGTTGTTTCCATTTCTTGGCCACTGTAAACAAAGCTGCAGTGAACATGGGAGTACATATATATTTATGGATAAATGTTTTCAGAGTTTTGTGTTTATACCCAGGAGAGGGATAATCATCAGATTTGTGTGGAATTACAAAAGAGCCTGGATAGCCTAGCCAATCCTGAAAAAGAACAAAGCTGGATGTACCACACTCCTTGACTTCAATTTATACTACAAAGTGACAATAATCAAAACAGCACGGATTTGGAAGAAAAACAGAAATGCACAGCAATGGATTAGAATTGAGAATCCAAAAATTAACCCACATACATATGGGCACATAATTTTCAACAAAGGAGCCAAAAATATACAATGGAGGCAAGAAAGCCTTTTCAAAAAACGGCTCTGGGATAATTGGAAAACTGCGTCAAAAGAATGAACCTAGACCACAATTGCTCTCTGTATACCAAAATAACACAGCATGGATCAAAGTCCTAAACATGAGACCTAAAACAATAAATTGCGTAGAAGAAACCATATGTACTAAACTTATGGACCTTAGGTTCAGAGAGGATTTAATGAATTGACATCAAAGTCAAGGGAAGTAAAATAAAAAATAAATGATGGTACTATATATCAAACGGAAAAGATTCTGCACAGCAAACGAATCCATCAACAAAACATAGAGGGAACAAACAGAATGACAGTAGATATTTGCAAACAATACATGCCATTGTTTTGGGCCAATATCTAATTTATTAGGTTGGTGCAATAGTGATTGCATTTAAAAGGTTAAAAATAATTGCAAAAATTGCAATTACTTTTGCACCGACATACATACATACATATATATGTATATATATATATATATATATATATATATATATATATATATATATATATATATATATATATAAAGATCTCATAAAACTCCTAATCTTTTTAAATCTAGGAGCGTTTCTCCATGCTTCATGATGAAGAAGCTGGAGCCTTACAAAGCGAATGATGTGAGCCCTATTATCTCTTGCATCTTATCCTGTAAGACAATGTTTCTCAACCTTTTATTTTTTCTTCCTCAACCTCAAGCCACTAAGGAGCTTTCACAGAGATGTTTTCTTAGACCTACCCATGAAAATTCAAAACCACAAATGTATTACACTCTTCTTTATGTACTTTATGTACTTTCTTTGTGTACTTTATGTATATCTGTACTTTGTACATAAAGTGAGATTTTTTTTCACTACTGTCAAAAATCACTTTTTGTCCACTTGAGGATATCACCGCTCTTGAGAACGCATGAGCTAACGCTGTCTATTCACTCACTCTGCTGCAGCTATATCATCCTCCTTGCTAAACCTCAAATATTTAGAAATGCTTCTTCAGTAGGAAATTTCATGAGATGTTTTCTCAATTTCAAATGGTCTTTTCCATTGATCTGCTACCCTACTTTTCTCACCAAATTCATATCTTTGTCCAAGTACAACCTTCCCAAGGAATCCCAATGGAATTTCAGTTGCGTCTCACAAATGGCACTCCCAATTCCGCCTACTCTATTCAAAATGCTTCATACAACTTTTTTTTTTAACCTTCTAACTTATTATATTGTCTATTTCAACTTCTTTTTGGTTTAAACAACCAATTTTCTGGAGGCTAGACTACGGAAATGAAGGCATCAACAGGGGCGTCCTACTTTGAAGACTCTAGGGGAGACTATGTTCCATGCCTTTCTCTGAGCATCTGGTGTAGTCCCCAGTCTTGACATTCCCTGGCTCGCTGACATAATACTCCAAACTCTGCTTCTGTCATCTCATTGTTCTCCCTGTGTGTCTCTGTCTTTGTGTCCAAATATCTCTTCTTTTAGAATATCAGTGGCATTAATTTAGGGCCCACTATGTATCAGTATGACCACATATTAACTTGAATACATTTGCATGAACTCTATTCCCAATAAAGGTGACATTTATAGTCTCTGGGTGGATATCAATTTGGGGGAGGGCATGGGAGTGTGATACTATTCGTTAAATGTGAAATAAGAAAAAGCAAAAATGGCAGGTCAATGTCCAAATTGTGTCATGGGTGTCATTGTAACTGGTTTCACGGTAACTGGGAACAGTATTTGGTTTGGTGTTTATGAAAACTGAATTCCCACCATGTGTAAATGAAAGGTTGGCAGGGTGATGTGAAGGCTCTCAGAAGAGAGGGGAGAAAATATCCTGGCATAAAATCAGAAGTCACAGTTCACTTGCTTTTCAGATCAATAAGAAAGAGCACATAAAATTTAAATGACAGATAAATATAACAGAGTATTGCAAATATAAAAGGTAATAAAGTCCAGTTAACTAGAATGTCTTCTATGAAAAGGTGGCAAATATCAAAAGATTGGGTCTGATGATATAAAATTACAGGATCTCATCCCCAGCCCCTGGCAACCACTT
Organism: Rhinolophus sinicus; assembly: GCF_057876585.1. Classification (NCBI taxonomy): domain Eukaryota; kingdom Metazoa; phylum Chordata; class Mammalia; order Chiroptera; family Rhinolophidae; genus Rhinolophus; species Rhinolophus sinicus. The sequence goes on along the minus strand of NC_142501.1, from coordinate 27,911,507 downwards.
TTCTACTCTATTTCTATGAATTGTGTTTCTTTTTAATTCCACATATAAATGATACCATGCAGTATTTATCTTTCTCTTTCTAGCTTATTTAATTAGCATAATTCCTTCCAGGTTCATCCTTGTCACAAATGAGAGAAATTTATTTTTCTCGTAGCTGAAAAATAATTCAATGAATATAGTTTTTAGACAAGATGGTGGAGTAGCTACATGCTGTGCTTGCATCCTCTCATAACCACATCAAAATTACAATTAAATTACAGAACAACCATCATTGAGAATCGCCTGAAGTCTGGCTTAATAACAGTTGTATAACTGAGAATATACAGGAAAAGCCATGTAGACACTGGTAGGAGGGGCAGTGACATAGAATGGGCTGTCCTATACTACGTGTGGCAGTTAAAAATAAGGAGGAATATCACAGCTATGAAAGCCCCTCCTGAACAGTGAGGGGACCAAGGCCCACACCAGGCTCCCTAGCCCTAGGTTCCAGTTCCCAGAAGAGAAGGCCCAACAACTGGCTGTGAAACCTGTGAAGAATGGGGTTGAGTGACATGGAGAGTCCCATGCATTTCTTTTAAAATCACATGCAACATACTGACTCATTGATGGATTCATTCATTCTGAGTTCCAGCACTAGGGCAGCAGCTCTAGGACACCAGGGACATAAGGGGAGGACTGAATTGTCTGACTTTAAGGCAAGTACTGGAGGGGCATATTTCTGCTAGACAAGTGCTGGCAGGAACCATTGTTACTTTGTTGAGCATTCTCCCCACTAGCATGTAGATACAGGCAGCCTTCATATCTGAGTCTCCACCAACCTGGCTCACACCCTTAGCCTTGTCCTGGTGATTCCCTGAGACCCTGATTCACCCACCCCAGCTGCTTCCAGTGGCTTTGCCATACAATCAGATTGTCTTGGCTCATGCTTCCGATGTTCCTAAATGTCTTAAGGTTCACAAACAGCAAAAGAGCAGCGTCTAGTCTCACTGTATCCCATACCTTTTGCTAAGCATCCCCAAGCCCAGCAGGAGTGGCAGCCAGCCTCGCTTCACAGCTTAGCCTCTCCCAGGCATTTTCAAGTGCAATGTGGGTTGAAGCATGCACAGATGGCTTTCTGGCTCATACCAGGTGGCTCTGGGCAGAGCACAAGTGGAGGCTGAACTGGCGTACATTGGGGTCTTTCCCAGGAGGCCCCATGGCTGGCACAACCAGTGGCTGGCTTTGAATAGCACCAAAGCACCAATGTCATCCACCATAGGTAACATATCCTAAGAGAAGACTGGGCAGGCACTAGAGACCCACTAAAATGAATCTTGCTCCACAGGGTCACCCCTGCAAAATGCTCCTCCACTATAGTCACAGCCAGTCCACACAATATTGGAGCCTGTGAGTCAATCCCTCCCACTGACATGTAAACAGCATCCAAGGTTCAACTATAACAGGAGGCAAACACAACTCATACACCTGTGGCACCAGGCTCAGGTGACTAGGGGGAATACACCACTGGTCCCACAGGACACCTACAGCATAAGGCCAATCTACCAAGACCAGGAGGCAAAGCAGATCTGTCTAATACATAGATACAAATGCAAGTGTGCAGTCAAAATGGGGAGACAAAGAAACATGTCCCAAATGAAAGAATAGAACAAACATCCAAAAAAGAACTAAACAAACTTGAGACAAGCAATCTATCAGAAGCAGAACTCAAAACACTCATTATAAGGATGTTCAGTGATCTCAGAGAGATTATCAGCAAAGAGATAGGAAACAAAAATATAGTTAGAAAACAAAATAGAAGCAGTCAGAAATGAAAAATACAATACTGAAATAAAGACTACATTAGAGGGAATCAACAGTGGATTAGAAGAAACAGAGAATTGACTCAGCGATTTGGAGATATGATAGAAGAAAATACCAAATAAAAGCAGCAAAAAGAAAAAAAGTATCCAAAAAATAAAGACAATTTAAGGAGCCTCTGAGACAATACCAAGCATACCAACATTCACATTATGGGGTAGCAGAAGGAGAAGAGAAGGAGCAAGAAATTGAAAAACTATTTGAAGAAATAATGATGGAATAGTTCCCTAACCTGGTGAAGGAAATAGGCGTCAAGGAAGTGCAGGGAGTCCCAAACAAGATGAAAGCAAAGAGGCCCACTCCAAAATGCATAATAATTAAAATACCAAAGATGAGAGACAAAGAGAGAACCTTAAAAACAAGAGGAGAGCTATCAGTTACCTACAAGGAACTCTCATAAAATTATCAGCTGATTTCTCAACACAAACTTTGCAGACAAGAAGGGATTGGTACAAAACACTCAAAGTGAAGTAAAGCAAGGATGTCCAACCAAGACTATTCAATCCCACAAAGCTATCATTTAGAGTCTAAGGACACCTAAAGAGCATCCTAGACGTGAAAAAACTAAAGCAATTCATCACCACCAAACCAGTATTAAAAGAAATGTTAAAGTGACTCCTTCAAAAAGAATAAAAAAATAAGATAAAAATATGAATAATACAATGGCAATAATACATCTCCAGCAACAAAACAATTAATTTCAATGTACATAGTTTACATGCTCCATCAGAAGATATAGGGTGGCTGAGCAGAAAAGAAAAAAAAAACACCTTACATATGCTGCCTACAAGAGACTCATACAGAGACTAAAGTAAAGAGATTGAAAAAGTTATTTTATGAAAATGGAAACAAACAATCAAAGGCTGGGGTAGCAATACTTATACCAGACAAAATAAACTTTAAGACAAAGGCTATAACAAGAGACAAAGAAGGACTCTGTATCCCGACTTCTGAGTATTCATCCGAAGAAACCCAAACATTGCCTTGAAAAGACATATATATCCATATGTTCATTGCAGCATTATTCACAATAGCCATCATAGGGAGGCTACCTGGGTGTCCATCAATGGATGAGTGAATAAAAAATGAGTAGTACGTATATGGCTAATATCCTCTAATGGAATATTAGCCATAAAATAGAATGAAATCTTGCCATCTGCAATAACATGGATGATCCTAGAAGGTATTGTGCTGATGCCATAGGTCAGGCAGAGAAAGACAAGTGTCATATGATTTCACTTACATGTGGAATCTAAAGAACAAAATGAATGAACAAACAAAACAAAAGAAAACTCATAGATACAGAGAACATATTGATGGTTGACAAACGAGAGGAGGGTAGTGGGGATGGGTGAAAAAAGTGAAGGGATTAAGAAGTACAAATTGGTAGTTACAAAATAGTCATGGGGATGTAAAGTATAGCATAGGGAATATAGTCAATAATATTGTAATAAATATATACGGTGTCAGATGTGTACTAGATTTATTTGAATGATCACTTCATAAATTGTATAACTCTCTAATCACTATGTTTTACAAGTAAAACTAATATGACATTGTATGTCAACTGTAGTTGAATAATCAAAATTATTTTTAAAATAATTATTAAAATTATTATTATAATTATTTAAAATACATATATACAATTACATTTGCAAACTCATCCTAGAAAAAGTGCTATATATCTCATTGCTGAATATCACTATGGTGATCTTCAAAGTGCTCTCCTTGGGAAGCCTTGCATGTACGATGGTGCCTAGTCCACCCTTCAAAGCAATTTTGGAACTCTTTTTCTGGCATGGCCATCAGAGATGTCCTTGTATTACTCTTGATGTCCTGAATGTCATCAAAATGTCTTCTTTCAGTATTTCCTTTATGTTTGGTTAAAGAAAGAAGTCACTGGGGGCCAGATCAGGTGAGTAGGGAGGGTGTCCCAACACAGTTATTTTGTTTATTGGCTAAGAACTTTCTCACAGACAGTGTCCTGTGAGCTGGTGCATTGTCGAGAGGCAAGAGCCATAAATTATTGGGAAAATCTCAGGTTGTTTAACTTTTTCACGGAGGCTTTTCAGCTCTTCCAAATAGTAATCTTGGTTAATGTTTGTCCAGTGTTACAAATTCATAATGGATAATACCTCTGATATCAAAAAAGGTTTGCAACATCATCGTGACAAATTTACGAACTTAATTGTCATAACTCTTACAGTCATTGGATTTTTATATAAATGTTCATTATTGTGTTTATATAATAATCTAATTAAAGTATATATAACGTTTTTATATATTACATCATATATGCTACACACACACACACACACACACACACACACACACACATATATATGAAACATTTTCTTTATTCAGTCATCCATTGGAGACATTAGCCATGGTAAATAATGCTGCAGTGAACATGGGAATGCAGATATTTATTCAAGACAATTCTGTCATTTTCTTTGTATGTATACCCAGAAGTGGGATTGCTGGATCACATGGTATTTCCAATTTTAATTTCCTTAGGAATGATGGATAAACATTGCCCATTTTCTTGATGCAAGATGGGAAACATGAAAAGAACTCCATCTGATACATAGTAGATCATTTAGATTTAATGTTTTATTTCTTTTGATATTAATTCATCATTTAATTGAAGTTTTCAAAGTCCACTTTTTCTGTCATCCCCATTTTTGATTAACTGAAATTTTAAAAAATTACCTTATTTCCCCTACATTGTTAGATTTGATTTTTTTTTCGTTTACAACAAATATAGAAAACTAATCATAACTGGAGGGTGAATCAATGAGTAATATAATGAGTAGTAATTTAATGTTTCTATCTCTTACATTGCGATGTAGATAAACATTCTTTATGTTTTGTCCTTCACAGAGAGAGTAATTTTTATCAGGGGAAAACTAGATAACTTATATATAAATAACATAATTAAATGCAGCAATTTTAAGAAATAGGGCAGAGAAATTGAGAAGATAGGTTTCGGAATTCATAATTTAACAGTCGAAAATGTAGTAATTCTTCAGAAACAAGAACAAATATTTAATACCTATTTAATCAGATTATGATTTTGGGTTTTTTCATTATAATTGAAATGGCATAATAAACATAAAAAGTAGGTAATGCCAGTATTTAGCAACCGTCTAAGAGTAGGAATTCAACATCTAAGATCCTCTTAATAAAGCCAAAATTTTCAGTGCTTGTGATTAAGATGGAATCAAGCATGAGTCGTCACATCTTTTGTCCCCAGAAATTTTTTAGAATATGCAAACAACTTCTCAGAGGCATTTGCCAATGGACAAATGAAATGACAAGCTACAAATTCAGAGTCTCCTATATTGTGAAGGTGTGTGATAAGTTACTCTGTCTTCAAAATAGCCAAAGTGTAAGAATTTCCTGTTCAAACTTCAAATGACATAGTGATGAAATATCTACTTTGTCCACTTTTGCTTCACTCTGAGTCTTCACATGCAGTCTGTGAAAACCACAGATATGGTTGTTTAAAGGAGCAACCTGTTGTTTCACTAAAGAATGTACGACTTTCTGGCCCAAACAAGGTATGTGTCTCTACTTTCTTGTCTATTAGCGCGTCTCGTGTAGTGGAGACTACAAATGCTAGATGTGATGCAGCTTAGGTACAATCAATATGCAATCAAAGAAAGAAAACATTGGTATTCTGATTTGTACAATTTAGGGTAAAAACAAGAATAAAATATGAAATATGTTGGAGGACATCTTCAAATATTCAAGTGTTAGCCTGTGAAAAATGACTAACGAGCATAAACACATGAGTAATTGGGTTTTATGAAATCCTTAGCATCCAGAACAGTTAGCATTGGATTTTGAAATGAATAGATATAGTTACTTCTGTATGTTATTTTATATTTACCCAGTCTTTAAAAATATATTCTTAAAATGAATTCATCATATTGTGAAGGTCAAACATAATTCTTCCTAGATATACTTTGATTAAATAAAAACAATTTGACTCGTAATAAAAATCAGGATGAGGTATCCTCCACAGAACCTTCTTTAAACTTAATTTTAAACAATCAAAAGACCTTTTACAAATTGAACAAAACATTGAAAAACAGATTTCGCAGTGGTAAGAGACTCCTGTCTAATGAATTATATTACAATATCTAACTGATGTGAATCAGCAATAGTAATATGGCAAATGTATTAAAGTAATAATTAAAATATATAACGTGTTACTGAGAGTTTAAAAATGAGATTGAGTATTGTGTTTTACATGCGTTATATCTTACATACTTTTATTCCCATTTTAACAGTAAATTAGGTTGCTAGATACTAGGTAACTTTATAAGGTCATATATTGTAAGTTTCAAAGCCAGAATTTATTCTAGATCTCACTGACAGCAGAGCCCATTGACTGAATGACTATGTTGTATTATCTGATGTTTTACATTTTCTTACACAGCTAAAGCTACCCTCACTGATTTTGACAGCCATAAGATCTCTCGGGAAGTTTGCACCCCAACTGCTCCTCCATAAATGATCTACACATTTATTTATCATTTTATGATTTTAAATCTCATAAATTACAAATTACTTGTGTAAAATAACTATTTTAAAATAACTTTTTATGTTGTATTGTTTTTATTATTTATTTAATTTTGGATAACTCTAATGTCATGTAACATTTTTCAGCACATAAAATATTTCCAGCACTACTATTTCCCCAACTTTAGAACACTCAATCTTTAACCATTAGTCAGTTTAAAAATTGTCATAAATATTGGTACATCACTTGCTTTTCTATACAACAATTTAATTTGCACACAGTTCTTATTACGGTGTTAAAATGTTTCAGTGGAATCTGACTTTAGCTTAGCAAAGATATTAGTTTTTCATGAACCTCTTTATTCCTAATCTATTACTTTTCATTGCTTTGACCAATAATATTGTGCCAAACATAGAATATCATTTTATGAACTACTCTTCTGTCGTGAAAGACTTATTTAAAACTCTAAGTAAATTAGAAAACGACCTCCCATTGGTCAACTGTAGAATGAGCACTGTTACTTATCTCACACTCCACCCACTTTGACTATCCTGAGTCTTGCCATTATTCACCCCATTTGTTAACTACTTAAGTAAAGTTATCACAGGCACCGTAACTGACATTACTCAGCTGCAGAGATGGATATCCAACTAGAAAACCACTCAGAACGGAATCTGGCTAAGGACTCAAGGAGACAGCAGCCAAAAGGTAAGGGCATGAAAAGCTCCATTTTACTAATTGAACAGCAAACATCCTATGAGGAATCAGCCCTTCAAATTCTTGTCAGGATGATCAAGGGAATGACAAGAATGACCACTGCAAAGGTAAAGCATTAAATAGAGCCAGAGTGTGACTGTTCTAGGATGTGCAACTGGGTGTAGAGACGTGGGGAAACAGTAGGGAATAGCTCACATTTTTAATTAGTGAGGATCAGAGGTTGAAATTGGAATACAATATTCTGATATGAAATCTGAGGACTAATGTATGCAGGCGTTGTGTTAGGGTTCAGTCTTTGACCAACAATTCATGGAGCATTATATTTCTTGAAAATGCAATGACATATTCTGAAAGGTTACAATGGTAGATATGGGTTTGGAGTTCAATTTTATATATATTTATATATCAACATATATATAAATATATGATTCCATGCATGTAAACTGTCTGAACAGTTCTCTCCATCTCTCCTTCTCAGTATTTTATTTCTTTCCTGCAGAATCAGAATCACCTCCAGAGAAGCTCATTGCTGGGATCCTGGGAGTCATTTGTCTCATCCTGATGTACACTGTAGTAAGAATGATGCATTTCATTCCCAGTAAGTACTTTTTTGAAAGACAATGAGGGGACTTTCCACTCTAATGTTCATCAGTGCCTCTAAACATTTTATAATATTTTGAAACAGAACTCTCATTTTAATGTATGCATTTAGAATAAATGTGGAGTGTTTTTGAATTTCAAAAGTATAAATAACAGAATGATTCTATAGAATGTTATATGAATTTATTTTCAGATTTTATAATTCAAAGATTTGTATTTTTTATATTTAGTCATGGAACTTTTATTCTGATTTTTCTGCAAATATTGTCTCATTTAAATCTCTTAGACTTTATTGAGAAATACAAATTAACTCTTGAGATTGGTGAAACCAAATACTGTTGTGGAATTTGATCCTTTTAGGCTTTTGAAATCTATTTTTTAAAATCTTCATTAATTAATTAATGTGTTTTGTAAAATCAATTTTATTTCAGATTATTTAATCCTAAACATTACACCAAATGTCAAAGTGAAAAACAAAAAGTATTATGATTTATGCAGATCAACATTAATTTTTAAATAAGAATTACTCCTTTTTTCCAGCTACTGATAAACCAGAGCAGAATAATTACCCCTTAACAACAGGGATCCAGAAAGGTACAAATAATTTTCCAAGTTCTGATATTAGTACAGCTTACAGTTTGTCTGTAACTCAGGATACGCAAATATAATATTACGGTTTTTTTTGGAATATATAAATGATAACATTGGGCAATAAATGTCCATAAATGCTAATTTTTGGAGAATGCGTCTTCTTATGGAAGAATATGAAGAAGTATTCATTTTAAATCACCATACCCACTGTTGCTGATTATCTTATGTTTCCTCTGGCTATGCTATGAGACAAATAATTTTGTTTCTCAAAAAGTGGTTTTGTTCATTGATTTTCATGATGTGTTAGAATGGATATTTATGTTTGTGTGTTTTCATTGTTTGGGCACATAAATTAGGGGGTGAGAGGCTGACCCTTCCCTATGAGTGTGTGTGATTATATTTTATTTTACATGTACCAGCCAGTGAAGGTGCATAGAAATGTTATGCACATATATGTTTGTAGTTATGCAAATGTGTAAATTTGTTTTTATTTTTTAATTCAAATTGTTTTTTCATAATAATTTCTTCAGCATATCATTGTGGTTGTTGTCCAAAGGAGTGGTTTACATATTCCAACAACTGCTATTACATTAGCACTGAAATTAAAAACAGGACTGAGAGTCAGATGGCCTGTGCTTCCAAGAAATCTAACCTGTTTTATATAGATAATGAAGATGAAATGGTAAGATTTTAAATGTTTCCAGCATTTTATTAAAATATTACTTTGTTCTACAGTATGATTGTAGTATTCATTCATATTTTTGTATATAGTCATAGTTTGTTTTAAAGTCTATTAATATTCTATTGTTTAATTCTTTAATCTTTTGTTTATATTTCATGCCATTAATGCACATTTAATAATTTCCAGTTCTTACTTTCCATAGACAACCACGCTTGTATACATACCTTTTGTCTAAAATAAGTTTTGTGTTTAATTTTGCTATGAAATTTTAAATTATATCAAGGACACTAAACATCATGATTGTGCAGATTGTTTATAAATTGGAAGGACGCATGTAATTACAAATCAGATCACGAAAAGGAAGTTTCCAGTCCACAATAGCTCATTCCTGTGTATTCTCTCAACTTTCCCTCCCCCACTTAACCACTATTCTGATTTTTAATATTCCAAATGATCTTTGCTTAAATTTGAGCTTCATATAATAGGGAGCATTCGGTACGCATTATGTCTCTTTTCATTCACATATGAGATTTTTGGAATTCATCCACACTATTGTATTTATCTGTAGTTAATTTTTGCTGCTGTATTCCATGTACATGAAATTTTTTATCTACACCATTCAGAATACAGTTGTTTTAATGTGGATATTATAAATATTTGATGAAAATCCTTGTGTACATTGTACATCTTTTTTCCAAATATTCCAATATGTTTAAAATTTATGTATTATACATACATGTTATTTAGAATATATTGTATTTATATAATATTTATAATAGTTTATAGATAAAAGTATATTATAAGTGTATATGGGTATGATTTAATATAATATTTTCTATGTCTCAGAATAAAATTGTAGGGCCATAAATATATGTGTATGTCACATTTATTAAATGATTCCATCTTTTTTTTGGTTTATTGAGTAAATACACATTTTACCAAATAGTCCTTTGATTTAAACGTAGTACTATCAGGAATTTAATGCTATAATTTTTTATCATTATAGAAAAGTATCATGATGACACTAATAGGTATTTTCCTGATTACTATTTGGTTGAACACATCCTTCTGGACTACTAATCATGACACACTTTTCTGTGAGACTGACAGGTACCTGCAATGTTTCTTGCCCATTTCTCCTATACGTTGTCTATCATTTTCCTTTCTCGCAGTTCTTGTTATGTTTTGGATGTGAGTTCTTTTTTGAATTTATGTGATGCAAGTAGGTTTCTTGTCCCTGCGACTTACATTTTATTCTCATATTGAAGACTTTTAATGACCAGAATTTATTAATGTTAGCAGAGTCGACTATATCATTTTGGGTGTTAGTGGTCATTTTGGACTACTTCTGAAATCAGTCAAGGTTCATGAAGATAAATTCCTGCATTACTCTCTAGGTTTTATTGTTTTCCTTTGTTATCATTATCTAATTGACAGATCATAATTTATAGCAAGGATTATCTTTTCATAAATAATTGTATATGCAAATATAATTCTATATATACACATATGAGCTAATCTGCTTTATATAGATAGTAGGTATTATATATGTCTCTATGTAGATGATAATGTATATAATATTATATGTATATACATAAGCATACACACAGTAGTTCTCTTATTTGTGGGGAGTATGTTTCAACACCCCAGTGGATGCCTGAAATCACTGATAGTACTGAACCTTATATATACAATAGTTTTTCTTGTACATAAGTACATATGGTAAAGTTTAATTTATAAATTATGCAGAGTGAGAGATTAAGAACAGTAACTAATAATAAAATAGAATAATATAAAATATACTGTAATAAAAGTTATGTAAATGTGGGTTCTCTCATTTCTCTCTTAAAATATCTCGTTTTATTATACCCAGCCAGTTTGAGGTATGACAGCAAAACTAGCACAGATTTCTTTTTCCTCCGTAATTTCATTGGATTGTGATTTCTTACTATAGATTTTAGCGATTTCTGCAGAAGCTTTTTGGCTTTCCTTATTCAATCAAGAACTTTCACCTTTTCACTTACAGGAATTTACAGCCTCTCTTTGGCATATTCGATTGCCAGTATCACTAGTCTCATGCTTTAGCACCATTACTAAGTAAAATAAAGGTGACTTGAACACAAGCACTGAGATGCAGTGACAGTTGATCTGATAACTAAGAGCTACATGCGACTAACATTAAGGATAGTGTAGCGACTAACATTTAGCATATACAGTGTAGATATGCTGGTAAAGACAGGCTTTATATCCTGGGCGGAAGGGAGTGGGACAGGAGGAGTTTCATCATGGTACTTAGAACTACAGAAAACTTAAACTTGAATTTTTTAATTTTGGAATTTTCCTTTTAATACATTTGGACCCTGGTTTACCATGGGTATTTGAAACAGCAGGTAACTGAAACCACAGATAAGAGGGCACTACTGTATATAAATCGCGGTCTGCACAGTCTACAGCAGTTTGAGTAACGTGGAGAAGTCTTATCTCCTTTTTGTCACTTTACTGTGTCCATTTATAATATAATTGTTTTAAATATTTTATCAATCTACATATAAAATCACATGGCAGAATATTATAATTTGCTTCAGTTTATAATTTTGCCTCAACTATCAAACAATTTAGAAAGCAGAAGAGGGGATGGATAGTCATATATCTAATAAGATTTTTATTCTTTGTTATCTTTTCCTTCCTGATGATCCATGAGTCCCTCTTTTATCATTTAATTTCTGCTTAGCTAATTCCCTTTAGTTATTCTATTAGAGTGGACCCCATGGTGAAATGTTTTCTTAGTTTTTCTTTATCTGAGAATGTCTTGATTTCCTCTTCATTCCTCAGTGGTATTTTTGCTGTTTCTATGGTTTTTGGTTGAAATGAGGCAGTTAGCATCTAAAAGTTCTCTGTCTTTCTGGCCTGCTGCTTTCATGGTCCTTTGACTAGAGAGAAAAGGCTTTTCTTGGTACTTTTGTCTGCCCTTGGGTGTTTGTGGTTTGCTGGCCTGTCCAGCATCCAGTCCAGATAAATGAAGTAAAAAGTAATTCCAGGGAGCTTACTGCCAACTCTTTAATCAGGTCCTGAGTTCCCAGCTCTGTCATCGTTATCATCACAGTTTTGTATCTTTTAATCTTTGTCTTTTTTATGTGTAGTGTTCAGGAGTTTTAGCTGTATTTAGTGGGAGAAATAAAGAATATCCATGTCTTGGTCACCGTAAACAAAGCTGCAATGAACATTGGAGCACACGTGTCTTTATGTATAAATGTTTTCAGGTTTTTTGGGTAGATATCCAGGAGAGGGATTGCTGGGTCACATGGTAATTCTATTCATAATTTTTTTGAGGAACCTCCACACTGCCTTCCATATCCTTCGATAAATGAATAGATAAAGAAGTTGTGGTATATATACACAATGGAATACTATTCGGCGGTAAAAAAAGATGATATAGGACCATTTGTGACAACATGGATGGATCTTTAGAGTGTAATGCTGAGAGAAATAAGTCAGACAGAAAAAGCAGAGAACCATGTGATTTCACTGATATGTGGTATATAAACCAAAAACAACAAAAGAACAAGACAAACAAATGAGAAACAGAAACTCATAGACACAGACAATAGTTTAGTGGTTACCAGAGGGTAAGGGGGATGGGGGGTGGGAGATGAGGGTAAGGGGATCAAATATATGGTGATGGAAGGAGAACTGACTCTGGGTGGTGAACACACAATGGGATTTATAGATGATGTAATACAGAATTGTACACCTGAAATCTATGTAATTTTACTAACAATTGTCACCCCAATAAATTTAAAAAATAAATTAAAAAATAAAATTTGTAACTGTGTATGGTGACAGACGTTAATTAGATTTATTGTGGTGATCATTCTGCAATATATACAAATATTGAATCATTATGCTGTATACCTGAAACTAATATATTGCTATATGTCAATTATACTTCAATAAAAGAAACTTTATTTATCTTTTTTAAATGTTTATAAATATATCTATGTATAAGTACAAATTTATATAAACACATTAATAGATGATAGTATAAAAAAAAGAATATCTACCTTCATCTTATCAAACCAAGAAGTCTGATCTGTAGCAGTTTTAATTTAATTTTCTTAAGACTAATGGTCTTGAGAATCTTTTCATGTACTTATTTGTCACCCTTATATCTTTTCTAAAAATGTTGTTAAGTTTATTAGAGTGACATTGGAGTTTTATTTTTTTCCATTGGTACACAATGAATTCCCTTTTTCAAAAATTAAAATTTATTGGGGTGGCAATGGTTAGTAAAGTTACCTAGGTTTCAGGTGTATACAGTTCTGTAAATATATCATCTATATATCATAATGTGTGTTCACCACCCAGATCAGCTCTCCTTCCATCACCATATATTTGACCCCTTTTATCTCTTCTACCATCCGCACTCTCCTTTTACCTTCTGGTAACCACTGAGCTATTGTGTGCGTCTATGAGTGTTTTTTTCGTTTTTTTTTTTTCGTCTTGTTCTGTCATTCCTTTCAGTTTTATATTCCATATATCAGTGAAGTCATATGGTTCTTGACTTTTTCTGTCCGACTTATTTTGCTCAGCACAATAATCTCAAGTTTCGTCCATGTTGTTGCAAATGGTACTGTTTCATCTTTTCTTATGGCAGAATAGTATTCCGTTGTGTATATATATCAGAACTTCTTTATCCCATCATCTATCGAAGGAAACTGGTTGTTTCCATGTCTTGGCCACCGTAAATTAAGCTGCAATGAACTTCAGAGCACGTATATCTTTACGGATAAATGTTTTCAAGTTTTTGGGGTATATACCCACAAGAGGGATTGTTGGGTCATGTGGTAATTCTATTATTAATGTTTTAAGGAACCTCCACATTGCCTCCCATAGGGACTGCACCAATCTGCATTCCCAGCAAGAGTATATGAAGGCTCCTTTTTCTCCACAGCCTCTCCAACGCTTGTTATTATTAGTCTTGTTGATGATAACCATTCTAACAAATGTAAAGTGATATCTTATTGTGGTTGGAATGACATTGGAGCTTTTAAATGTCCAACTATAATCATTGAACTGTTTATATCTCCTTTTAATGTTGTCAGTTTCTACTCGTGTGTTTGAGAGTTCTGTTGTTAGGTGGTCACGTTTGTAATTGTTTTTTGTTCTTCTTATAATGACATCGTTAACATTTTGAATTGTTTCTTTTTATTTCTAATAATATCTATTGTTTTAACAGTGATTTTGTCTGATATTAGAATGGACAGTTCAGCTCCCTTATGGTTACAGTTTATAGGTATATCATTTTTCACCCTTTTACTTTCTTTTTTTGTACCTTTGAATATAAAGTGAATTTATAATAGACAGCATATAGATGGATCTTACATTTTCCCTCAGTATGACAAAGATACACACATGGGTGGGGGGGAGATGCCAAAAAATGTATGCAAGTGGATACTGTGGACGGCATCACTCAAGCAGTAGTTAGTCATAATCAGAAGTGTCTGGATGTTGATGGTAACCACTTTGAGCACTTCTTGTAATTGCAGAAGTCAAATGTGACTTGTATTTATCTTTTGTGTTTGGTATATATTGAGTATTACAATTCTAATCGTTTTTTCTTTTCTTAAAATGTGTACACATTTTTTGGCATCCTTTGTATATATATTTTTTCTATGCTAATATGTAAGTTAAATTTCATTTTTTTAAATTCAAATTGTTTTGGGATAATAATTTCTTCAGCATATCATCGTGTTTGTTGTCGAAAGGAGTGGTTTACATATTACAACAATTGCTATTACATTAGCACTGAAAGAAAAACATGGACTGAGAGTTTGAGGGCCTGTGCTTCCAAGAACTCTAACATAGTTTATATAGATAATGAAGAAGAAATGGTAAGATTTTTAACAAACACTTTATTAAGAACTTATTTCAGTCATTCTTTTTGTAGAATTCAGCAATATTTTTTGTACGTATTTTTAGTTTATTTAAGTCTGCATAGTATTCTATTGTTTGACTTCTATATTTTATACCACTAATGCACATTTGATAATTTTAAGATCCTGCTTTTCAAAGAAAACCATGCTTCTCTAAGTGCTTTTTTACTAAAACTAACTTTGCTATTTAATTTTACCATATTTCAAGGAAATTAAACACATCATGTTGTGCATATTGTTCACAAACTGAAAAGGTTCATGTAATTACAAATCAGATCACGAAACAGAATTTTCCATCCCCGGTAGTCCTGCTCCTCTATGCTCTTATCAATTTTCCTTCCTCCTCAATTAATTAATATTCATATTTTTAATATTATAAATTATATTTCCTTATTTTTGAACTTTTTATCAATTGAATTATTCAGTATGCATTTTTATGTGTGTCTCCTTTCACTCCCCTATACTATTTTCCATGCATCCGTATTATTGCAATTATCTGTAGTTTAATTTCAACACAGAAATATATGAATGTGATGTATTTTAATCTATTATGCTCAGAACTTTGGTTGCCTTTTAATATGTAGGTAGTATGAATATTTTTTATGAAAATTTTTGTGTATGTCTTTTTTGCACATATTATGTTGCATTTATAATTTATATGTTATATTACATATATGTACCATTTTATATTTATATAGTAAAATATCATATTTATAATAATATAAGTTATAAATGTAATTATATTGTCATAATTGTACTTATGTATAATAAGAATACATTGTCCTTTAAGTATTAGAATGAAATGCAGGGTCATAAATGTATGTTTATGTCAAGATTGTTAAGTTATTCCAATGTTCTTCTAGCTTATTGCATAAATAGTTTCTTGATCTGAAACTTAGTAGAATCAGTAATTTTAATATTGTAAGTTCTGATCATTATTTAACAGTATCATTATGACATTAATGACATTTTCCTGCTTCCTATTAGACTGAACACGTTTACCTGAGCTATTTTAATCATTAAGATATTCTCTCATAAAAATGAGAAGTGGCTGTTCATATCTCTTGCCCTATTCTCCCATATGTGGGTTTTTTTTTCTTTCTAGAAGTTTTTCCAATATTTTGGATATGAGCTCTTTTTTAACTTAAGAGATTCAAATAGTTTTTTAACTTTGTGACTACATTTTTATTTTCACATTGTAGTTTTTTAATGACCAGAATTGATTAATTTGTTTGTTTGTTTGTTTGTGTTGTTTGTTTGTTGCTTTCAGCTTTTTTTATAGTTCCATGTGTACAAAACAATGTAATAGTTAGACATTTACACCCCTTACGCAGTGATAATCCTCTCCCAGTCTACTACCCCTCTGACATCATATATTGCTGCTACAATTCCACTGACTCTATTCTCTCTGCTGTACTCCACATTATGTCCCACATTTGAGTGAAGTCATATGATTCTTGACTTTTTCTGATTTATTTCGCTTAACATGACAATCTCAAGATCCATCCATGTTGTCACAAAAGGCAGTACTTCATCTTTTCTTATTTCTATATTCCATTATATGTACGTACTACCTCTTCTTTAGACATGTCCAATCTAGTCCCATTCCCTCATTTTCACCCTGACTCAAGCCTCCTGATAATCCTGCCTTTTCCCTCAAGATTATTTCTTTATGTCTTCAATGTTCTTCATCATTTGATTATAATGTTTGAGATGTGGAAATCTATGTGCTGACTCTATTAGTACTTTGCTGAGACTCATATGTCTATATTTTTTAAATTTAATTTAAGAAGTTGTTTATTTATTGTGTCTCAAATTGTTTTTCTGTCTCTGTTTCTCATCTTATTCTCTGACTACATTTATACCTATGTTAGGGATCCTGATTCTTTTTCAAAGATAGCTGAGGCTCTGCTTATTTTTTTCTTTTTCTCTTTTTTTCCTCTATCTTCCAGGATAAATAATTTTTAAGCTTAATTTCATCAATTCTCCCTCTATCTCAAATTTTATGTAAATTTAGTAAATTTTGCATTTCAGCAATATTTGTCAGCTTAGAATTTCTTTTCTTTTCTTTTCTTTTTAAAAAAATAAATAACAGAAATTTATTTTCTCACAGTTCTAGAGGCAGGAAGCCCAAGATCAAAGTGTTGATAGGTTTGATTTCTCCTGAGGCCTCTCTCCTTGGCTTGCGGACAGCTGTGGTCTCAGTATGTGCTCACATGGTCATCTCTCTGTGCATGCACATGTGTGATGTCTCTCTGTGTACCCTAATCTCCTCTTCTTATAAGGACACCAAGCATATTGGATTAGGACCCACCCTAACAGCCTCCCTTTAAATTAATTACCTCTTTAAGGCCTTATATCCAAACTTCAGTCACATTCTGAGGTACTGGGGCTTAGTGCTTCAATAAATAAATTTAGGGGAGACACAATTCAGCCCACTACAGCTGGTCATCATAGAATGCTAAAATTAAACAGGGAAGAAATTCATTTCAATTTCTGATAGCTTTTGATTACTAAATCCTAAAAGTAACTATGTGACATGGCATTTCATACTTCACTTTTAGATTCCAAATTGTTTTCTACACAAGAAAATTTGCAGGAACAGAAAAAAACAAATCCATTAGTTAATTACTTTGACTTGCTAAGCAGGGTCACTGTCTTAAGATGGAAAGAAAGTAAAATAGTCTGTGCTTTTATTAAGTGCTTGTTCTACCTCTTTTAAATTAAATTTATGGGGGTGACATTCATTAGTAAAATTATATAAGTTTCAAATGTAAAATTCAATTTGATTCATTCATTTATATAGTTTTTCTTTCTTAATTTGTTTCCTACATGTTTTGTCACTGTCATCATATTCAAATATAGGTACTTGAACATAGTTTTCTTTATAATTTGTATATATATTTATAATAATTGCTTTAAAATATTTTTACTATTAAATCTAAAATATCATCCCAGTAAAAGTTAGATTCTATTGACTGATTGTTTTCTCTAAGTATGGAAGACATTTTTCAATTTTCTTTCTATTTTTTCATACTTTTATAATAGACATTGTTTATATATCATGTAACAAAATGGATTCTGTTTCGTTTCTCTTAGATGTATTACATTTTTGTAACTTGCATAAATTTGTACTGCAGAAACTTATACATTGTGCTTGCTTATATCTCTTCTCAGTTTTTAAAATTCTTGTTGTTTATTTTCAGCCTGGCTTCCTAGGGATTCCCCTTGTGTATGTATAAGTTGGTTGACAACCAATAATTATATATTTTTAATATATTTAAATACCTCCAGTCAATGGGGCTCCCACTCTCTGTTATTTGATGTACTGTGTGTGTATGTGTGTACTGGGGAGTGTTCATAACTTTGCAATTAGTTTTCAAGTCCCCTTTGGCTTTTAATTTTTACTGGGTTCATCTTTATTTGCTCTACACAGTGCATAATTGTTTCACCAGCCAAGAATGTGTAGAGACTAATGTCTTCTCTTCTTGTGCACTCTCCCTTTTGTTTCTTCTCCACTATTTTTGTGGCTGGCACTGCGCTGGACACAAAGGAGACTAAAAGCTCGGACTAGAAAAAGGGTTGGTTTTCCTCGTTTTAACCTTGAAAATTGAGTACTTCAGAGCTGAAAAAGTAGTGGGTAATTTAGTACCACCTTTCCCACTGTTAATCAAGTGTCCCCATGTGGCAACAACACCAGTGATTTGTGCAGCCTTCTCCAAATTGTAAAAACTACAGTTCTTCTTACTCACTGAGCTGAGGTGGGGATGAGGGGTGACACGGGAGCGGTCCTAGGCAAGAAGACTACAAATTTGCTCCATTCTTACTTGAATTTCTAGGAGTTTTTCCAATAATACGTCACAAGTTATTATTAGTCTTTAGTCAATTGTCACACCCTTGAAATTATTTGTGTCAATTTTCCTCTTCATACAGTCATACTAATACATTTTCCTAATGTGTCCAGTTTATAAATATATAATGTAAATTGAAAGACTGTATAAAATAGAAAGAATTAACTTTATATTCCATTAAAAATTCATATTACTATAAAAGCTTTTATCTGACTTCTCATAAAATTTGTTTTCTACTAGAATTTTTTGAGCCACTTTTGCTCTCTTTCATGGATTGGACTCTCGAACAGTACCGATAATAGTTTGTGGGTGTGGCAAAATGGCTCAACTTTCTCTTCCAAACTGTAAGTTTCATGAGAACGCTTATATTTTATGCCTTGAAGTAATTAATCTTAGAAAGAAAAAGCAATATGTGAACAATTATATGAAGACAATTATTTAAGTATTTCCATACAAAATTATACAAGGAATATTCAGATTAGTATTAGTCTAAGTAAATTATTTATTCATTAAAGTATTAGGTCATGTATTACCAGATTAACGATATATTATTCTCTGTATTTCAGGTTCTCAATATCCTCAGAGATGAGCAAGAATTGTGCATTTGTGTTGTTTAAGTCACATCAGCTTTATTCTGAATCTTGTCTAGAAAAAAAACCATATGTTTGTAAGCACCAGGCACTTTGCCTTATCTAAAGTTGGTATAATGTTAATCTGCAGAGAACATATTTTTAATTTACTTAAAACCCATAAAATAATTTTCTTATAATTATCTCTTATGATACAATTTTGAATGCAGTTTTACATTCACAACAAAATTAAGACAGATACTGAGATTTCCCATATTCCCCCCATCCCTACACATGCAGAGCTTTCCCCATGGTCAACATCACTCACCAAAATGATACATTTGCTACTGAGAATGATTCTACATCGATGCATCATAATCACTTAACATCCATAGTTTATGTGAGGCTTCACCTTGGTCTTGTAGAATTATTTTTAAATCTGTATTTTTATTAATTTTTAAAATATATATCCAAGTGCATGTCATATGTTTCTTAAGCTTTTGGTACTTATTAAAATAAATGAAGTATAAATTGCAAATTTTCATATCAAGAGCTATTATTTCTAAGTCCTCAATATGGTGAATAATTCCATTTATATTTTCAAATTAGTTGATTTGCCCTAGCCCTCAATGTTGAAAATGAGGATTCAACAATACAGGCTAGCATAGTGTGTAATAGTGGGGTTAAAAGATTAAAAAGAGAGCAAATTTGGTTTAACAAATTACTAAGTTTTTGTAGTAGAGATAATCTACAGGATAAAAAAAAAAAAGGAAAGAATACCCTAGGGTTAAAGAAGAGTACCCAAAGGGGGAATGCCTTGGAAGACAGCTTTACTCCCTCAGGCTGGGTTTAGACTTCACTGAACACAGTGTGGCTGACAAAAGATATGTTTGCTGAGTTGCCCTGGATAGAGCAGTTCCACAGTCCGCTGGCTGTTATTGGTGAGGATGGATCTCAGGCTGTGACTGGCAAGCAGGAAGACCTCCCTACCATGGTGTCCTCATGCAGAGGTTGGATAAGAGGGAACTATGACTGGGACTGGCCACAAAAACTGCTGGAGAGTGAACACCACAGGACGTCCTGCATACATGCAACTGGCAACCTCACCCCGGAGCCAATGGGGAGAAAGCACCATGAAATCAGGAACAAGAGTCCTTTCTCTGGCAGTGTCTCTCCGGTGCCTTTTTCAGGCAAAACAAAATCATGCCAGCTGACAAGGTTGAAAAAGTTATAGGATCTATCTCTATTATCTCAGAGAGGGCCATGAAGGACAGATTTGGAGCTGAGATTAATAAATTGTTGATTGACCCTCGAGATTACTGTGCCAGAAGCACAAGCTGTATAAAAGCCACTTGGATCTGTCCCACTTGCTCAGAGAATGGAATCAACATGCACCTTTTAAATAGATTTTGGTGCAGCATTATCAATGATTTGATTCCCTTTTTGGTAGAGACTGGGTCTTTTCATTGAGTATAATCAGTACTCATTGATATTTTTTACATGTCTGTTTTGTCCTGTACCAGCTCTCAGATATTCTGGAAGATATCCTGTTTTATTAAATTTGCTGTCTCTGTCATTCGACCCACCTCATTACTATGCTTAGAAAAATGCTTTGAGGGGAAAAATAGAGTGTTAAACAATGAAGAAAACAAAAATTAAATGGTAAAAAATATTTATGTAATTCTAACAGCTCGTTATTGACAGAATTTGGGATAAACTTTCATAACTTGACGATGTTTCAGAGATAGTTGTACTATAATTCAATTACAAGAGAGAGAGATCCTATCCTTGATTTTATTTGCAAAATAAATTATTATTTTTTATACATGTCTCTGAGTATTGAAATAGTTTTTATATTCTCTATATTCCTTATATCATAGAGAAAACATATGACTATTCAAAGTCAATTTCATATAATATGTAAATGGTAGCTGTGTCTACTTGCTCAAGTTATGTTACAAAGAGCCCATTGTGGAACTGATGTTTAAAAATAAGAATTCATTCTCATTCACACATTTGTGGTTTGGCTGGACTTCAGTTGATATAGGTTAGACATGTATGCCCGTGGCTCCAGACAACATGTCCAGATAAGATTTCTTTTACATATTTTATTTTCTGAACAGTGAGCTACATGGTACACTTGTCCTTCATATAACAGAGATTAACAGCTCTCAGAGTGGCAAGCAAACCTGTGTTTCTTAATGCCTGGGCTCATACCTCATAAATTGTCACTTTCTCAATCCCATAATAGTCTCAAAACAGGTCACATGGCCAAACCTATCATTAATTGCAAAGTATGCTCTTTTCTTAGTTGTCAGAAGGGATGAAATGTAGATTCACTGAATAATAATCTACCTTAATTGCCATAGGAATATTTTTATTGTTATATTTCATGAGATACATTTGTTTGTAAAAGGGAAATATTGGGAACAAAAAATTTTACACGTGACAACATGGATGGATCTTGAGATTATAATGCTAAGCTAATGAAATAAGTAAGACAGAAAAAGTCGAGAACCATATGATTTCACTGATATGTGGGTATAAAACTGAAAACAACAAAGGAACAAGACAAACAAATGAAGAAACAAAAACTCATAGACACAGACAATAGTTTAGTGGTTACCAGAGGGTAAGTGGGTAGAGAGATAGTAGATGAGGATAAAAGGGATCAAATATATGGTGATGGAAGGAAAACTGACTCTGGGTAGTGAACACGTAATGTGATGTATGGATGATGTATTACAGAATTGTACACCTGAAATTGTACACCTGCATAACTTTACTAAAAGTTGTTATCCCTTTTTTTTAATAAAGTGTAATAAAAAAAAGAAAATTAAACACTGATGGCATGAAAATCAAGTTTATAACTTTAAATAATTCAGCCTTTTTTCTCTTAAAACAGGAAAACTTCTGCCAACATTTTTTTTTTTTTTCCAAATGAACAAGCATATTATCAGCTGGGGGAAATTGTGTTGGATTTTCTCTTCTTTTGCATTATTGAATTGCAGGTTATAAAGATTCCATTTTTTTTTCCACATAACTTTCTGACTTCAATTACACTTCTCAGAATACAACAGGTGATGAATAAAGCAATTGTTCATAGGGCTTTTAAGAGTTGCACTTAAATAATGTGATAAAAATACAAATGACAGCATTTCTTTTTCTCATGGCTGAAAAATAATCTATTGTATCTATTTATATATGCCACATTTTAAAAAACATTTTTTTATTAGTTTCAGGTGTACAAAACAATGGAATAGTTAGACAGGTATTCCCCTCACAAAGTGATAATACCTCCCCCAATCTCTACTAGGCCTCTGACATCGTATATTGCTGTTACAATTCCACTGACTCTATTCCTTATGCTGTATTCCACATCCTGTGACCATATATATATATATATATATATATATATATAATTATAGTTGACATTTATTATTATTCAGCTTCAGGTGTACACTGCAGTGGTCAGGCACTTGCACTGTTCATGAAGTGGTCT
This sequence comes from Rhinolophus sinicus, assembly GCF_057876585.1. Lineage (NCBI taxonomy): Eukaryota > Metazoa > Chordata > Mammalia > Chiroptera > Rhinolophidae > Rhinolophus > Rhinolophus sinicus. Next base: position 27,888,674 of record NC_142501.1, on the reverse strand, counting down.
CCCTAATAAAACAAGTGTCCATCGAATACCCTGCAAAATCTTTACAAGATTATTGATATATTCCGCAAACTGTCTTTTGTATTCCCATGGCAATCTTGTGGTCAGAATGGCTATCATCAATAAATCAACTATAAATCAACAAACAAGAGCTGGTGAAGATGTGGAGAAAAGGGATCCCTCATGAATTGTTGGTGGGATTGCAGATTGGTGCAGCCACTATGGAAATCAGTATGGAGGCATCTCAAAAAACTGGAAATGGCCCAGCAATTTCACTCTTAGGTATCTATTCAGGGAATGCTAATTCGAAACAATTTATGCACCCTTATGTTTATCGCAGCACTATTCACAATAATCAAGATATGGAAACAACCAAAATGTCCACCGGTAAATGACTGGATTAAGAAACTGTGGTACATTTATACAATGGAGTATTAGCCATAAAGAAGAATGAAATCTTACCATTTGCAATGATAAGGATGGACCTAGAGAACGTTATGCTAAGTGAAATAAGTCAGACAGAAAGACAAATACCATATTATCTCACTTATATGTGAAATCTAAAGAATAGAATAAGTATGCCACATTTTCTTTCTGTATTCATTTGTTGATAGACACATATTGTTTTCTTATCTTGGCTGTCATGAATAATGTTGCAATGAACATGGGAGTATAGATATGTCTTTGAGATCCTATTTCATTTAATTTGCATATATATCCAGAGGTGGGAATGCTGAATCATATGGTTCTTCTATTTTTAATTTCTTCAGGAACCTCCATATTGTTTTTCACAGTAACTGCACCAGTTTACATTCCCACCAACAGTGCACAAGGTTCTGTTGGGTTTTTTTTCCCACATCCTCACAAACATTTATCTCTTGTTTTTTTGACAATAGACATTCTGACAGGTGTGAGGTGATACCTTATTGTATAGGTTTTGATTTGTATTTTCCTGATTATTAGTAATGTTGAGCACCTTTTCATGTACCTCTTATCCATTTGTAATATGTCTATTTGAGTCTTTTCCCCATTTTTAATAAGGTTATTTACTTTTATGCTATTGAGTTGTATGAGGTCCTTGTATATTTTGGATATTAACCCTTTATTAGATACGTGATTTGCAAATATTTTCTCCCATTCACTAGGTTGCCTTTTCATTTTGTTGATGGTTACCTTGCTAAGCAGAAGTTTTTTTCATTTGATGTAGTTCCACATGTTTATTTTTTATTTGGTTGCCTTTGCTTTTGGTGTGAAATCCAAAAAATCATTGCCAAGACCCATGTCATGGGGCTTATGTTTACTTTCAGGAGTTTTATGCTTTCATTTGTTGTATTCAAGTTTTTAATCCATTTTGAGTTGATTTTTATGTATGCTGTAGATAGGGATTCATTTTATTCTTCTGTATGTGACTATTCAGTTTTCCCAGCACTTAAAGAGGAAGCTATCTTTTCTCCGTTGTATATTATTGGATTCTTTGTTGAAAATTGCTTGATCATATATGCATGGGTTTATGTTTTGGCTCTCTTCTCTGTTCCATTAATCTATGTTTTTGTTATTATGGCAGTACTGAAATGTTTTAATTACTATATCTTTCTAATATAGTTTGAAATCAGAAAGAGTGGTACCTCCAGCTTTGTTTTTCTTTCTCAAGATTGCTTTGGTTATTCAAGTCTTTGGTGGTTCCATACAAATTTTAGGATTGTTTGCTCTATATGAAAAATGCTATTAGAACTTTAATAGGGATTGCATTGAATCTGTAGATTGCTGTAGGTAGTATGGACATTTTAACAATAGTAATTCTTCCAATTCATGAGCACAGAACACTTTTTCATTTATTTGTGTCCACTTCAATTTCTTTCATTAATGTCTTGTACTTTTCAACATATAGATCTTTCACCTTCTTAGTTAAATTTTTCCTAGGAATTTTATTCTTTTCATTGTAAATGGGATTATTTTATTTATTTCCCTTTCTGACAGTTCATTGTTAGTGTACAGAAATGTTGATTTTTATGTATTGATTTTGTATCCTGCAAATTTATTTATTTATTTATTTATTTATTTATTTATTTGCCGTTTTCTTTTTTTAAATTTATTGGGGTGACAATTGTTAGTAAAATTACATAGATTTCAGGTGTACAATTCTGTATTACATCATCTATAAATCCCATTGTGTGTTTATCACCCAGAGTCAGTTCTCCTTCCATCACCATATAGTTGATCCCCCTTATTTAATCATTCATTAGAACTAATATTTGTTTTGTGGAAGTTTGAGGGATTTCTATCCATTATATCATGTCATCTGCAAATAAAAACTATTTCACTTCTTCCTTTCCAAGTTGGCTGCATATTTTTTTTCTTGCCCAATTGCCCTGTGGCAGACTTTCAATACTATGTTAAATATTAAATAAAAGTGGTGAAAGTGGGAATTTTTGTCTTATTTCTATTCTTAGAGAAAAAACTTTCAACCTTACACAACTGAGTATGATGTTAGTTTGTCATATATATGGTCTTAATTATTTTGAGGGATATTTCCTCATTACCCAGTTTGATGAGAGTTTTTATCATCATGGTGGTGAATTTTGTCAAATGCTTTTAGTATGCCTATTGAGATGTTCATAAAATGTTTATCCTTTATTTTGTTAATATGGTATATCACATTGATTGATTTTTGGATGTTGAGCTATCCTTGCATATCAGAGATAAATTCCAATTGATTACGGCATCTATTTCTTTTAAAGTACTGTTGAATTTTGTTAATATTTTGTTGAGGACTTTGCATTTATTTTTATTAGGGATATTGTCCTGTAATTTTATTTACTTGTAATGTTTTTCTGGCTTTGAGTTGGGAAGTGTTTCCTCTTCTTCAATATTTTTGGGAGAGTTTGAGAAGGATTGGTATTGATTCGTCTTTAAATGTGTGGTAGATTTTGCCAGTGAAGCCAATGGTATTGGAGTTTTCTTTGTTGGGATGTTATTAATTACTGATTCACTACCTTTACTAGTAATAAGTGTGTACATATTCTGTATATATTCCTAATACCATCTTGGTTAGTTGTATGTTTCTAGGAATTTGTCTGTTTCTTCTAGGTTTTTCCATTGGTGTCATAATTGGTACATTGAGTCTATTATGGTCCTTTATACTTGTGTGGTATCAGTTGAATGTCTCCTTTTTCATTTGTAATTGTATTTATTTGGGTTCTTTTTCTATCTTTCTTGGTTAGTCTAGTGAATATATTTTCTGTTTTTTTTTTTAATCTTTCAAAAAACCACCTGTTAGTTTTACTGATTTTTCTATTGTTTTCTATTGTTTATTTCATTTATTTTCCCTCTGATTTTTGTTCCTTTCTTCTATTAACTTTGGGCTTAATTTTTTCTTCTTTTTCTAGTTCTGTATAGCATAAAGTTAGATTATCTATTTGAGCTCCTTTTTTTTAATGTTGGTGTTTATTGCTAACTTCCCTCTTAAAACTCTTTTTGCCGCATTCCATAAGTTCTGATATGTTGTGTTTCTATTTTATTTTATCTCAGGGTATTTTTTAAATTTCTTTTTTGATTCCTTCTTTTACTCACTGATTGTTCAGAAGCATGTTTAATTTCCTTATTATTGTGAATTTCCTGTTTTCTTGTAATTGATTTCTAGTGTCATACTATTAAGGTCAGAAAAGATACTTGGTATGATTTCAATCTTCTTAAATTTGCTAAGACTTATTTTGTGATCAGTAGATGATGCAATGTAGAGAATGGTCTATATGTATTTGAGAAGAATATGTATTCTGCCTCTGTTGGCTGGAATGTTTTGTATAGGTAGGTAGGTAGATAGATAGATAGATAGATAGATAGATAGATAGATAGATAGATAGATAGATAATGTTAGATTTGTTTGGCCTGATCTATAGGTCAAGTCTATTGTTTTCCTTATTTCATTGAATTATCTATCTTTTCTTCTTATAGCTGATTGAGCTTCCTTAAAACCGTCATTTTGAATTCTTTATTGGTTAAAATGCAGATCTCCATGTTTTTGGCGTTGGTTACTGGAAGATTACTGTGATATTTATTGGTGTCATTTTTCATGCTCCTTGAAGTTTTGTGTTGCCGTCTTTGTATTTGAAGTATCAGTCACCTCTACCAGTCGTTATTAACTGCCTTTGGGAGAGTATCCTCTTCCATCTCTTCTGTTAGTGTTTCTGAGGCTTTCTAGAACCTTCTACGAGTGCATCTGCTCCACAGTTCTTGCTCCCTCTTGTGGCAGAATTGTGAAGCTCGGTGCTGAAAGCATTCCTTTTGTTTTCCCAAAAGTTGTGCTAAAGCTCAAGTTTGTGGTTTCTCCTTGGCTTGCAAATTCAGACTGGATTTCTGCATGTGCTCACTGTCCATCTGCCAAAGCTTGCTCTCTTTACTGCAGTTGGAAGTGCCCATAGGGAGTTGGCTATAGGGTTTGGGTGTGCTGGAGTAAGGTGCACTGAGTACTGGGGGGTACCCATGGGTTATTTGGGGGGATCCACAGCTGAGACACTCCAGTAGCTCACGAGCAGCATTTTTGATGGAGTCTATGACACAGTTAGTAAGATCTGCAGCCCTTTAATGCCCTTTGAGAGTCCTATCTGCTGCACTCTCTGCCTCCACCTGTCCCACATTTATACGTCTAACGATTTAGTACTCTGGGTGGGGTGAGAGAGAAATGAGCCTTTTTTGGCAACATCTTATGCAGCTATGGTAGCTTGGTGCTCACTCACACTCTAACTTTTCCCAGTGAGGGAAATCATGGACTGTGAAGATCTTGGCCCTAAGTGGTGTTATTTTTAGGAAGGGTAATGTGGGTAAAGTCAAGCTGCTCCTTTTACCTTTTCCAATGCATCCAAACTCATATACATATGTTGTTGTTTTTTTTGCTCCAGTGGTGTGCTGGAACTTCTCTAGAAACATTGACTTCCACATGTGCTCTCTTGTCAACAGATGATTGTCTAAGATGATGTTTTCAAAGACTCCCCATCCCAGTGGAGAGGGGCTGGAGCTTGTTCACAAGCAACTTTGGGGTCCACAGCCAGGATTCAGTTTTCAATGTTAAATTATATAATGTGACAAACACCAAGAGTAGTTAAGACAATGTTGATGAAGACCATCATAATATATTTTTATATTAGTGCAAGGAACTGAGTTATATTCACAGAATAGATTATATTTGATGCCAAATAAATAATGGAAAAGTACATAAAACTCATACTAATGTTTGCTAAGCACTTAGTATGTGCCGTAGATTATTCTATATGCAAAAGGTACATTAATAAAAAGACAAACACCCTTTCCTTTCAGAATTTATAGTCTGGTGAGAAAGAAATATTAAAAGCAAAATAAACATGGTAGAATAAATGATACAAGTAAAAACAAACTAAAGTAAGAAATATAACATATTAATAAAACATATTAAGTTGTGTTCAGGAATACAACTTTAGAAGATAATATTTAAACAGAATGTGAAGAAAATAATGAATCTATTGGGAAAATGAAAACAATATCTGCAGAAGTAGAAAATAAAATGTCTTGAATTAGAAATATTGTGTTCCTGGGGAACAAAACAAAAATGAAGCTAGAAAGCTAGAAAGGAGATGAAGAATAGGTCAAGAAGGGCAAGAAACATTGCTATTGACTATTTGACTACTACAGAGTACTGAAAACAAAAACAAAACAGAAATGATGCACATACTTTGAAAGTTTTTTTTAGATGGTTTGCATTCTCTTGACTTCATTACTTCCCTCAGACTAAAAATGTGAATTACTGACTCTGTGTGGTAAACACACAATATGATATATAGATGATATATTACAGAATTGTACACCTGAAATCTACATAACTTTACTAACAATTGTGACCCTAATATACTTTAATTTAAAAATACATATAAATGGCCAAATTTAAAAAAAAAATGTGAATTACTACTATAAAAGATACAAACATATATCTTTAATAATCTAAAAATACATTTGATTACAAAGAAATATTTTGCTTTCTGCTTTTTAAATCACATTTAGGAGCTACACTTGAACAATATTTTAGTGTAACAATGATTATTCACGTTAACTTTGAGAACTTGTCACTTTTTAAATTTCATATAATTCATCTCCTGGACATTACTTACTAAGAGAAAATTCTACAAACCGTAGAGTATTGTTTAATAATCTGTCTAAAATTAAAGATATTTAGAAAGTGAACTTTTGTGTTTTGAATCATAAAACTAAATCCCATGAGGTACATTTGTATTTTTTTAAAAAATTGATTAAAAATACCCGCTGGACCTTATTATGTGCACATAATAGGTCATCATATACTACATGTCAGTAAAACCATATGGTTCTCTACTTTTTCTGCCTGACTTATTTCACTTAGCACGATAATCTCAAGATCCATCATGTTCTTTGCAATAACATGGCTGAGTAATATTCCAATATGTATATGCACATCACATCTTCTTTATCCAATCAACTATCGAAGAATACTTCAGTTATTTCCATGTCTTGGACACCATGAATAATGCTGCAATGAACATAGGAATACATATAATTTGCAAATAAATGTTTTCAGTATTTTTTTGGTACATATCCAGAAGCATAATTGCTGGGTCAAATGGTAATTCTATTCCTAATTTTTTGAAGAACTCCTTACATTTTCAATAGTGGCTGCACCAATTTACATTACCACTGGCAGTGTATGAGGGTTCATTTTTCTCCAGACTCTCCAACACTTATTATGACTTGTCTTGTTGATAATGTGATAATAGGTGTGAGGTGGTATCTCATTGTAGTTTTGATTTGCATTTCTCTAATAACTAGTGAAGTTGAGCACTTTTTCATATCTCTTTTGGCCTTTTGTTTGTGTTCTTGGGAGAAGCATCTGTTCAGATCCTCTGGCCATTTTTAATTGAATTTGTTTGTTGTTGAAGTGTATGAGTTCTTTATATATTTTGGATATTAGCCTCTTATTGGAGGTGTTGTTTGCAAATATCTTTCCCATTCAGTTGGTTGCTTCTTTGTTTTATTGATAACTTTTTTTTTTTTTTTTTTTTTTTTGCTGTGCAGAATCTTTTCAATTTGATATAGTCCCATTCATTTATTTTTGCTTTTACTTCCCTTGTCTTTGAGGTCAAATTCATAAAATTCTCTCTAAACCCAATATCCATAAATTTAATGGATTTCTTCTATGAAATTAATTTTTTCAGGTCATAATTAGGTCTTTGATCCATTTTGAGTTAATTTGGGAACATGGTGAGAGATAGCAGTCTAGTTTTATTCATGGTTTAACATATGCAAATCAATCAATGTTGTACACCACATAAACAAAATAAAGGATAAAAACCTTTTTATCATATCAACATATGTAGAACAATCATTTGACAGGATACAATATCCATTTATAATTAAAACACTTCATAAAATGGGTATAGAAGGAAAGTACCTTAATATATTAAAGGCTATATACGACAATCTCTCAGCTGATATTAATATCCTTCTTCATGGTGAAAAACTGAAAGCATTTTCTCTACAATCGGGAACTAGACAGGGATAATCCCTCTCACCTCTGTTAGTGAACATAGTTTGGAAGTCCTAGCCAGGGCAATTAGGTTAGAGAAAGAAATGAAAGGCATTCAAATTGGGAATGAAGAAGTTAAATTGTGACTTTTTGCAGATGACATGATTCTTTATATAGAAAACTCTAAATACCCCACTAAAAAACTATTAGAAACAATAAACAAAAACAGTAAAACTGCAGGATACAAAATCAATGCACAAAAATCCATTGCATTCCTATATACTAAGAATAAAATTTCAGAAAAAGAAATTTTAATAAAATTTCAGAAAAAGAAATTAAAAAAAAATTTCTTTTGCAATTGCAACAAAAAGAATAAAATACGTAGGAATAAACTTAACAAAGGCTGTGAAAAAATGCTATTTACTCTATTGCCCATAAATATTGTTCAGTTCTTGGTGTGTTTTAACCTCATTCCCCTTGATATCTAACCATTTTTTAAAACACTCTTCCCAAATCACCTAATCCAGGACACCTTTCATAACACCATTTTCTTATAGTTGATATTGGCAATGCATTATGAAATTGTCATCTATGATCTTCAGTTCTATGATACCCAGTAATTTTGTCTACCACTCTAAATTGCATATTGATTTAAAATCAAATGCATATGTCTATACCTTAAATAGAATGTGAACAACTAGATGACAGGAACTGCGCTTTTACTTTATTCAACTATGTATATCCGTTGCCAAACGATGTGCTTGCCACAGAAGTTCTCAATAAATACAAGCTCAAAAACCAAATAGGAAACAGTCTTCATGACAATATCAATAATTTTGTTTGTTTGTTTGTTTGTTTGTTTACATATTTTGTTATGCTCTGGTGTTGTTAATTCTGTGTAAAATAGTAGAGAACAAAAATTAATGCAGTACAGAAAGGCTCTAGGAGATTGGCTAAAACTACAGAAGGGACATTATAAACTTTCCGTGGTTATTTTCGTATGCTCCAAGCGGGTAAGGTAGGAATTGTAGAGTTTAAAACCACATGCATTTTTATTCTTGCATACACAAATGAATCTATAGGCAATAAAGAAAGAAATAATAAGTCAATTAGAATTTGACCAACTGCTGTTAGGTGAATTAAAAAAAAACTAAAATTGTAACTTAGGAGACCTTGATTCTATCCAGATTTGCAACAAATGAGACTTTTTCCTTTGGAAAAGTGCTGTCTGAGCCCTAGGTTTATTTCCCCAGGCACTTTAGAAAAGTAATTTACATATTTTATGACATTTACAAAATTCTTTAATTCTTTGATATTAAAACACTGAAGTAACACAAAATCCATTTTTGCAATATGCAGAAATTGTTAATGGCATTTTTTTATGCATGTGTAGATTACCATGGTGGTAGGAAATGTAAGGTTCAGTGGAAAGCAAATAAGCATCAAAGAAAAACAACCATCATGCTAATAGAAATTTGAAGTTATCTGATTTGTAAGTCATGCATTTGATCTACATGAGAGTAATTTTGAAAAGATTTGCTGTATATTTGACCATTTATTTACAAATTCTAAGACAATACCATAAGGGAAAAACATTTTTCTATTGTATTATATAGATAGATATTAAACAAACAAAATAATGAAGTCCTTTAGCATGGGCTAAGTTAATATAATGAAAATATTTCTTTGTGAAAGAAATGACATATCAGTAGAATTGCTTATTTTTAGAATTACAGAAAGTTTCAACTGAGATGGGGCCAAGAAATTATTTTTCCATTACTAGCTCAGGAACCTGTACCAAGCAATATTAATTAGTTACCAGGATGGTGACCTACTCTCCCTCCCTTCCCACTGAAGTACATATTCAATAGTTGTGGGATCTCTGCCTTCTGTACTCACTGACATTATATTTGCCTAGCTGAGTACATAATACCTAACTGAATGTTCTGAATAAATATTTTAGGTTCTAAATTAATAGGTTCTGAATAAATATTTCTTCAGGTATGTTTGTAGATTTTTTACTGCTGTATTTCTCAGAATGTCACTTCTGCTTCAGTATACTCACGCATATCCAGATTCAGCCATATTTCTTCCAGTCCCCCTTTTAAAATTTAATTGCTCATGTGAATTTTAGAATTTGTCTTTTTTATATGTCTCTTATCAATTCAAGCACATCTACAGAAAAATCAAGAGAACTGACTCTGGGTGGTGAACACAAAATGTGATATTTAGATGATGTATTACAGAATTGTATACCTGAAACCTATGTAAATTTACTAACAATTGTCACTTCAATAAATTTTAATAAAAAAAAATCAAGACTGCCCAAGTTTCATTTGGTCATAACCACACATGTTATGCTTCCATTTCTGGACGACCATCCAGTAAACACCTCTGACCACATGCAGCTATGGTGTCAGTTTGAAGTGAGCATCCTGTCAAGAAGACTGTTTCTCACCACAAAGTTGCATTGTGGTCTCATCGCCTCCTCCCTTATGGTACACAGGAAGTGCTGAACACATGGTCAGCCCTGTAGGTCAGCCTGTAGCTTACTTGCCAAGATGACCTGTTCGTTAGGCCTTAGTAGTTATTCTCACTTAAGAAAAGTAATTTCTAAATGGTTCATAGAATTAGTGGTCGTTGTTCTCAAATGACTTGACCCTTGCAAAGCACTGTAACTTTTTCCAATAGTTTTAAGAAGTGAGGTAAATATGTATATATGAAGCTCATACATGTATTTTTGTAGTCAAATTATTGCTTATGCATTAATTCATTTTTGTTGTTTTAATTTTATTTATTAGGAAGTATGTTTTCTGATAGCTACATCATGTCCTTTTTTAATTTCACACATCACCGAAGTATCACTGATGTTTAGGAAATTCTCAACAGATGTTTCATCATGACACATGCAGAGTGAATACATGCTGGACACTGAGAATAAAATTAGAATTTCTTTTTACTTAACATCTCCTTATACAAGTACATTTTTTGTTTTTTTTCCTCCCCTTCTTTTCAATTTTTTTAACTCAACATCCTGGACTCCTCTTAGAATATGCCTCTTTCAGAATTCTTAAAGATAGACGTTAATTAGACTTACTGTGGTGATCATTTCTCAATATATACAAATATAGAATCATTAGGTTTTATACTTGAAACTAATAAATGTTATATGCCAATCATCCCTCAATAAAAAATAAAAAGTAAATAAAATAAAATACACCTCTCAAAAAGAATCCTTTCCTCACTCTATTTGTTTAGGGGCTATTACATATGACACCGTAACTGCCATGCTTAGCTTTATCATGGTATTTATTTCAAGAAATTTACTTGCAGATAATGTTTTTGTGACTTCCCCACAGGTCTGTAAGTTTCTATTAGAACTATTAATAAATAAAATTAGTAGACTATTCAGATGCTCTATATCTACCCTACTCCTATCTTTTTTCCTCGGTATTCTATTTAAGAAAGACATAATCTCATTCAGATTTAAAGCACTAACATAAAAATAACTCTTCAGACAAGTGTGATTTAGATTTCCACATAGAAGCCCACATTTAAATATCCATTATTTTTCTTATGAACTAAATATTTGTAAAAATGTGGTTGTAAGAAAATATCTGCTTACATTTTCTATACATATATCTTATTTTACTATGTATAAAATTTAATGACCAATGTTGATTAGCTGAAGAGGACATTGGTATAAGAATGTCAGAAGAGAACATTTTTTAACTTGCTTTATATTCACTTATCTTGTTTATTCTTGAACTTATTTATACTTCCTTGTCCATTTTATGTCATATACACAAAAATGTAAACCTCATGAAGGCAAGAAATTTTGTCTGAGTTGTTTACTTTGATATTCTCAAGGCCTAGAATAGCACCTAGAAAGTGGTAGTCACTTAAAAAAAAAATGTGTTGAATAAACATGTTTATTCAAATATCACCACACAAAATTTGTTTTCCTTCCATTTTAAATTTATCTTTAAGAATTTTGATTACTTTTCCTTAAAATTTTGTAATAATTTATCACCTTATCTTACTTTATATTTTGTCTCTTTATTTTTAATAAATGAATATAAATAAAATATCTATTAAACCAGTCTTCTTAATTGATATCAACTCTCATCTATTTATTTTTCTCATGCTGAACAGGGATGTGTATACAAGTTCCTAATACTTCTGCGTATGATGTCTAAATGGTAGAGGTCCAATTTTATGTTTTTATTTGTATAAAAAATTTCCCAGCACTAATTATTTATTTCATTTCTTACTTTATCTGCAATGGTACCTCATATATTTTTTTCATATATGCATGTGGCTTTTTCATGTCTGTATATTTTCTCTTTTTCAGTTTGTCTGATCTATGTTGTCATATCACTTTGTCTTAACAAAGCTTTAGCAAAGATCTTAATATCTAGCAGGACAAGGCCTCTACCTTTTCTTCATCTTCAATAGTTAGTAACAGGCTACTCTTGGCTTTTGCAGTCTAATGAATATTTAGGATTCTGCTTTGTAAGTTTCACAACAAAACCTTGGATATTAACTGGAATTGAATTGAATCTCTAAAATATTTTAGGATCATTGACACCTTTATTTTAGATCCAGTAGTCCTATCAAATTATCATGCTAAGGGAATTAAGTCAGACAGAAAAAGCCAAAAACTATGTGATTTCACACATCTGTGGAATATAACACTGAAAACAACAAATGAGCAAGACAACAAATATAAAAAAAATGTACACTTGAAATATATATTAGGTTGGTGCAAAAGTAATTGCGGTTTTTGCAATTATATTTAACCTTTTAAACTGCAATTACTTTTGCACCCACCTAATTTTATTAACCAATGTTATCCTAATGAATTTAATTTAAAAATGTTTATTTTTGAACAAATTTCTATAAAATTATATAATATGTTCCATATAGCTCTTATTTACTTCTGTTAGATTTGCTCATAACTACTTTATAGTGCTTCCTGTTGTTGTTAATTTATTAATATATTAAAAACTTATTGTTTTTGTTTATTATTGACCTTTAATATAACAGCTTTTGCAAATTAATGCTACATTTAGTTATACTAATGTTATTTCTATTCACTGACCATTAAATTACTTTTTATTTTCTATATAGATTAACATATCATCATCAAAAATATTTAAGTTTTTGTATCTTTAATGCCTTTAATTTCTTGTGGTGGTCTTAAATGTGCTAAGGAATCTCCACGATAACTTGGAAAAGAAATGGTATTAGATATCATTTTCCCTTCAGAATTTTCTGAAATACCGCTAATATCTTGAAGTTAAGAATGTTGTTTAGGCTTATTTCCCCAAACATGCATTTTACGGATGTCATTGAAATTGCAGCATGAGGTGAGCCTCTTGAAATCTCCCCTAGAATTTACAAAAAATTGAACAACTATAATGCCACAAAGGACTCCCTGCACAGCAGCCAGGAAAGACTAAGAGACACACAACTGAAATGATCTAAAGGTGGGCAAATTGGGTGAGCTGGGGAGGAGGGAAGCAGGAAGTGAGTCCCATGTGTGCAGGACACAGACATAGCTCAGAGCTCTGAGCTCACTGCATTCCAGAGCTACTGCAGCTGTGGGAGAGGGAAGAATTCAGACTGCTAGTGCTCCCCTTATAGCCAACAGTACCGCCTGAAGGATCAGCATATAATATGGCTGAACCCAATGCTCAAAGCAGAGACCTCAGATAAAAGAATGAGGAAAGAAGGGTAAAAACGGAGGTTTAAGCCTTCACTGCCAAGCAGTGGATGGAAGGCTTAGGCGTGGAGCCTAGCCACCCCCTCCCACCCTCCCAGAGCTAGAAGATGAATGGTAGCAGTGTCAGATCGAAAGAACAGAATATTTTCAGTTCTGAGAACTGCAGCCCACAGCCACGGACTCACAACCCAGCTAGTTCCAGCAAAGGGCAGGGAGCCCTGGATGCAGGATGCGCTGTGATGGTGGTCACCGCCATTGCTCACAACCACATCTCACAACCAACCCTGCCCCCTGCTGCCATCTATCTGGGCAGATCCCTGCAGGAGCAAACAGAGTCTCTGAAACACACAGGCCCTGAATATGGTGTAGGAAGAGCTTCAGAACTTCAGAAGCTTTCCACATTTCCCAGTGGAAGCGGTGCCCTGAGACCAAGGCAACCTGCTCACAGAGGAGAAACCCACCTTCCAGGGAATTCTCCCCATTGTGTGAGAGGCCAGAACAGTACAGAGAAAATATAACACTACAGGATGACAGAGTATTAAAGGCTGCAGTTGGACAGAAAATAAAGCATTCTACCAACACCTACTGGAAAGTAAAGGAAAGACCTCTTCCTACCAACCTGCTGCAGAACCCTCTCCTAGGTGCTGCAGATGCCTAGGAAGAGAAATAATAATTTGTTAATTACCATGAACAACTATGGTAAAAAGGCAGCTCAGAAAAAAAAAAAAAAAGAAATTCTCCAGAAAATAAACTTACAGACATGGAAATATGTGACTTAAATGACAGAGAATTCAAGATTGCAGTTTTGAAAAAACTCAATGAGACACAAGAAAACACAGACAGGCAGTTTAATGAACTTAGAAACACAATCAAAGAACAACATGAACATTTTACCAAAGAGATTGAAATTTTAAAAAAGAACCAAATAGAATTTCTGGAGATTAAGAACTCAATAAAAGAAATGAAGAATGAAATAGCCAGCTTAGGTAATAGAGCTGAGCAGATGGAGGAAAGAATTAGTGACATCGAAGATAGAAATCTGGAAATGACACAGATAAGGAAGAAGACAGAGACCTGAGAGTTAAAAGAAATAAAAGAACTCTACAAGAACTTTCTGACTCCATCAGAAAGAGCAATATTAAAATAATGGTATACCAGAAGGAGGAGAAAGGAAGAAGGGAACAGAGAGTATATTCAAACAAATAGTCGATGAGAACTTCCCAAACTTGTGGAAAGAACTGGATCCTCGAATCCAAGAAGCAAATAGAATACATAATTACCTCAACCCCAACAGGCCTTCTCCAAGGCACATTGTATTGAAGCTGTCTAAAATCAATGACAAAGAAAGAATCCTCAAGGCAGCCAGGGAAAAGAAGACGGTAACCCACAAAGGAAAGCCAATTAGAATATCAGCAGATTTTTCAGCAGAAACTCTACAAGCCAGGAGGGAGCGGACTCCTGGAGTCCGAAGTATACAAATCAACTACTAACAGAACTAACGGGAGAAATTGACCAAAACACAATTATAGTAGAGGACCTACATACATCATTGCCAGCTATGGATAGATAGCTGGCAATCTAAACAGAAAGAAAGAAATATCAGCCCTAAATCACACATTAGATGAAATGGACATAATTGACATTTATAGAGCACTTCTTCCTAGAACATCAGACTATGCATTCTATACTAGTGTACATGGAGCATCCTCAATGATAAACCATATATTGGGACATAAAACTAGCCTCAGAAAATTTAAGAAGCTTGAAATAATATCAAGCATATACTCTGATCACAAGTCTTTGAAATTGGATTTAACTGCAAAAAGAAAGCAGGAAAACCCACAAATATGTGCAGATTAAACAACACGCTTTTAGAGAATGACTGGGTCAAAGAAGAAAAAAGGGAAGAGATCAAAAATAGAAATAAATCAGAATGAATATATCCTACCAAATTTTGGGGATGGAGGAAAAGCACTTTTAAGAGGCAAATTTATATCATTACAGGTCTATATCAAGAAACAAGAAAAATCCCAGACATAACCTCACGTTACACCTTAGAGACCTAGAAAAAGAAGACAAATGAAACCCAAAGTCAGCAGAAGGAAGGAAATAATAAAAATCAGAGCAGAACTAAATGAAATAGAGAACAAAAAGACAATAGACAAAAATAATGTGACAAAGATCTGGTTCTTTGAAAAGATTAACAAAATTGACAAACCCTTGCCTAGACTCACTAAGAGGAGAAAAGACACAAATAAACAAAATCAGAAACGAAAAAGGGGAGGTTATCACGGACACCACAGAAATACAAAGGATCATCCAAGAATACTTTGAAGGACTATATGCCACCAAATTCAATAACCTAGAAGAAATGGACAAGTTCTTAGAAACATATAGCCTTCCAAGGCTGAACCTTGAAGAACTGGAAAATCTAAACAGACCGATCACCAGTAACAAAATTGAATCAGTCATCCAAAAACCTCCCAAAAGCAAAAGTCCGGGATCAGATGCCTTCACTAGTGAATTCTACCAAACCTTCAAGGAGGATCTAATACCAATCCTGCTCAAACTCTTCCAAAAAATTGAAGAAGAGACAATAATCCCTAACTCATTTTATGAGGCCAACATTACCCTGATACCAAAACCTGGTAAGGACAACACAAAAAAAAGAAAACTACAGACCAATATCTCTGATGAATACAGATGCAAAAATCCTAAACAAAATTCTAGCAAATCAAATGCAACAACGCATTAAAAAGATTATACATTACGACCAAGTGGGGTTCATCCCCGGGGCACAAGGATGGTTCAACATCCGCAAATCCATCAATGTGATACATCACATAAACAATACAAGGAACAAAATCATATGATTATATCAATAGATGCACAAAAAGAATTTCACAATATACAACATCCATTTATGATTAAAACACTTAATAAAATAGATACAGAAGGAAAATACCTTAACGTGATAAAGGCCATATATGACAGACCTTCAGCTAATATCATAATTAATGGTGAAAAACTGAAGCCCTTTGCTCTACATTCAGGAATACAAAGGGCTGTCCCCTATAACCTCTGCTTTTTAACGTGGTATTGGAAGTCCTAGCCAGAGCAATCAGACAAGAAAAAGAAATAAAAGGCATCCAAATTGGGAATGAAGAAGTTAAATTGTCACTTTTTGCAGATGACATGATTCTATCTATAGAAAACCCGAATGACTCCACCAAAAATCTGTTAGAAACAGTAAACGAATACAGTAAAGTTGTCAGCTACCAAATCAATGTAGAAAATCCATTGCATTCCTATATACTAACAATGAAATCTCAGAAAAAGAAAATAAAATTCCTTTTACAATTGCAACAAAAAGAATAAAATATCTGGGAATAAACTTAACCAAGTATGTGAAAGACCTATATACTGAAAACTGTAAGACGTATTTAAGAGAAATTGAAGAAGACACAAAGAAATGGAGAGACATTCCGTGTTCATGGATTGGAAGAATCAACATAGTTAAAATAACCATATTCCCCAAAGCAATATACAGATTTAAATGCAATCACCATCAAAATCCCAATTGCATGTTTTAAAGAAATACAACAAAAAATCATCAGATTTGTACAAAAGCACAAAAGACCACGAATAGCCAAAGCAATCCTAAGAAAAAAGAACAATGCTGGAGGTCTCACACTCCCTGACTTCAGCTTGTACTACACGGCAGCAATAATCAAAACAGTATGGTATTGGCAGAAAAACAGACACACAGACCAATGGACTAGAATTGAGAACCCAGAAATAAACCCACATAAATATGGACAGATAATTTTTGACAAAGAGGCAAAAGACATGCAATGGAGAAAATATGGCCTCTTCAATAAATGGTAGTGGGAGAATTGGAAGGCCACATGCAAAAGAATGAAACTAGACTGCTATCTGTCACCATGTACCAAAATTAACTCAAAATGAATCAAAGACCTAAACATAAGACCTGAAACAATAAACTGCATAGAAGAAAACATAGGTACTAAACTTATGGACCTTGGGTTCAAAGAGCATTTTATGAATTTGACTTCAAAGGCAAGGGAAGTAAAAGCTGAAATAAATGAGTGGGACAATATCAAACTCAAAAGCTTCTGCACAGCAAAAGAAACCATTGACAAAACACAGAGGCAACCAACCAAATGGGAGAAGATTTTTGCAAACAACGTCTCTGATAAGGGGCTAATATCCAAAATATATAAGGAACTCATACAACTCAACAACAAAAAACAAAAAATCTAATTAAAAAATGGGCAAAGCACCTGAAGAGACATTTCTCCAAAGAGAACATACAAATGACAAATAGACATATGAAAAAATGTTCAACATCACTAATCATCAGATAAATGAAATAAAAACCACAATAAGATATCACCTCACACCAATTAGAATGGTTATCATCAACAAGACAAATAGTAACAAGTGTTGGAGAGGCTGTTGAGAAAAAGGAACCCTCATACACTGTTGGTGGGAATACAGATTGGTGCAGCCTCTATGGAACGCAGTGTGGAGGTTCCTCAAAAAAATTAAGAATAGAATTACCATATTATTCTCTTGGTATCTATCCACAAACATCTGGAAACACTTATCCATAAAGATATATGTGCTCCGATGTTCATTTCAGCTTTATTTATAGTGGCTAAGACATGGAAACAACAAAAGTGTCCTTCGATAGACAATGGGATAAAGAAGTTATGATATACATACACAATGGAATACTATTCAGCCATTAAAAACGATGAAATAGTACCATTCGCACAAAACATGGATGGACCTCGAGATTATTATGCTAAGTGAAATAAGTCAGACAGAAAAAGTCGAGAACCATATGATTTAATTGATATGTGGTATATAAAACTGAAAACAACAAAAGAACAAGACAAACAAATGAAGAAACAAAAGCTCTTAGACATAGACAATAGTTTAATGGTTACCAGAGAGTAGGGGGGAATGGAGGTGGTAGATGAGGTTAAAGGGCATCAAATATATGGTGATGGAAAGAGAACTGACTTTGGGTGGTGAACACACAATGTGATATATAGATGAGGTACACCTGAAATCTATGTAACTTTACTAATAATTGTAGTTGGCATTCATTATTGTTCAGCTTCAGGTGTACAGTGCAGTGATCAGGCATCTACATCATCCTGGAGGTGGTCTCCCATATGGGACAAGTGTCCATCAGATACCCTACAAAACCTTTACAACATTATTGATTACATTCCCCAAATTAATTTTTAAAACCCCGTGGCCACCTTGTGGTTACCGACTGTTTTCTAATCCCCTCACCTTCCCTCTTATCCCCACTCCCCCACCCATCTAGCAACCCTCAGTTTTTCCTCTATGTCTCCAAAACTGTTTCTGATTAGTTCATTCACTTATTCTTTTCTTTAGATTCCGCATATAAGTGAGATCATATGGTATTTGTCTTTCTCTGTCTGACTTATTTCACTTAGCGTAATGTTCTCTAGGTCCATCCATGTTGCTGCAAATGGTAAGATTTCTTTCTTCTTTATGGCTGCGTAATACTCCATTGTATAAATGTACCACAGTTTCTTAATCCAGTCATCTACCAGTGGGCATTTCGGTTGTTTCCATGTCTTGGCTATTGTGTATAGTGCTGCAATAAACATAGGAGTGCATAAAGATTTTTGAATTGGAGTTTTGGATTTCTCCGGATAGATACCTAGGAGTGGAATTGCTGGATCGTAAGGTAGTTGCATTTTCAGATTTTTGAGATACCGCCATACTGTTTTTCATAGTGGCTGCACCAATCTGCAATCCCACCAAAAGTGCACAAGCGTTCCCTTTTCTCCACATCCTCACCAGCACTTGTTGTTTGTTGATTTATTTATGATAGCCATTTTGACTGGGGAGAGGTGATATCTCATTGTGGTTTTTATTTGCATTTCTCTGATGGTTAGTGAGGTTGAGTATTTCTTCATATGTCTGTTTGCCATCTGTATATCCTTTTTAGAAAAATGTCTCTTCATGTTCTCTGCCCATTTTTTAATTGGGTTGCTTGTTTTTTTTTGAGTTGAGTTGAGCAAGTTTTTTATGCATTTGTGATATTAACCCCTTATTAGATATATCATCGGCAACTATCTTTTCCCATTAAGATCCCTTTTTGTTTTACTGATGGCTTCCTTTGCTGTGAAAAAACTTTTTAGTTTGATGTAATCCCACATGTTTATTTTTTCTCTTACTTCCCTTGCGCGAGAGGATATATCAGTAAAAATCTTACTCTGGGTAATGTCTGTGAAGTTTCTTCCAATATTTTCTTCTAGGAATTTTATGGTTTCAGTTCTTACATTTAAGTCTTTAAGCCATTTTGAATTTATTTTTGTATATAGTGTAAGGAGGTGGTCCAGCTTCATTTTTTTGCATGTGTCTGTCCAGGTTTCCCAGCACCATTTATTGAATAGACTGTCTTTACCCCACCGTACATTCTTGCTTCCATTGTCGTAGATTAAATGGCCATATAGGCATGGATTTATTTCTGTACTCTCTATTCTGTTCCATTGATCTATGTGTCTGTTTTTATGCCAGTACCATGCTGTTTTGATTACTGTAGCCTTGTAGTATAATTTGATGTCAGGTATTGTTATACCTCCCACTTTGTTCTTATTGCTCAAGATTGCCGAGGCTATCCGGTGTCTTTTATAGTCCCATATAAATTTTAGGATTATATGTTCTATTTCTGTGAAAAACGTAGTTGGTAGTTTGATAGGAATTGTGTTGAATATGTATATTGCCTAAGGCAGTATGGACATTTTAACTATATTAATTCTTCCTATCCATGAAGATGGTATGTGTTTCCATCTATTTGTATCTTCTTTCATTTCTTTCTTCAGTGACTTATAATTTTCTGAGTACACATCTTTTACTTCTTTGGTTAAATTTATTCCCAGGTATTTTATAGTCTTTGGAGCAATTGTAAATGGGATTGTTTTTTTAATTTCTCATTCTGATGTTTTATTTTTGGTATATACAAATGCAACTGATTTCTGAATGTTAATTTTGTATCCTGCTACTTTACTAAATTCATCTATCAGCTCTAATAGTTTCTTGGTGGTGTCTTATAGTATCATGTCATCTGCATATAATGTAAATTTTACTTCCTCCTTACCAATTTGGATGCCTTTTATTTCTTTTTCTTGTCTAATTGCTGTGGCCAGAACTTCCAGCACTATGTTGAATAGAAATGGAGAAAGTGGGCAACCTTGCCTTGTTCCTGATCTTAAGGGGAATGATTTTAGCTTTTCCCCATTGAGTATGATGTTAGCCGTGGGTTTTATTATGGCCTTTATGATGGCCTTTATTATGTTAAGATATGATCCCTCTATTCCCACTTTCTTAAGGGTTTTTATCATAAATGGCTGCTGGATTTTATCAAATGCTTTTTCTGCATCTATAGATATGATCATGTGATTTTTATTTTTCATTTTGTTAATGTGATGTATCACATTAATTGATTTGCAGATGTTGAACCACTCTTGCATACCAGGGATGAATCCCACTTGATCATGGTGTATGATCTTTTTAATGTATTGTTGAATTCTGTTTGCTAATATTTTGTTGAGGATTTTTGCATCTATATGCATTAGAGATATCGGCCTGTAGTTTTGTTGTTGTTGTTATTGTTGTTGTTTTGTTTTGTTTTGTGGTGTCTTTGTCTGATTTTGGTATCAGGGTGATAGTGTCTTCATAAAAAGTGTTTGGGAGTCTTCCCTCCTTCTGGATATTTTGGAAGAGCTTGAGGAGAATAGGTGATAATTCTTTTTTGAACCTTTTGTAAAATTCACCTGTAAAGCCATCTGGTCCAGGGCTTTTGTTTGTTGGGAGATTGTTGATTACTGATTCAATTTCCCTGGTGGTAATCAGTCTATTCAGGTTTTCTCTGTCTTCTTGAGTTAGCCTTGGAAGGTTGTACGCCTCTAGAAAATTGTCCATTTCTTCCAGATTGTCAAATTTGTTGGCATATAGTTGCTCATAGTAATTTCTTAAAATTTTTTGTATTTCTGCAGTGTCTGTTGTCACTTCTCCTCTTTCATTTCTGATTTTATTAATTTGGGTCCTCTCTTTTTTTTTTTAATGAGTCTGGCTAAAGGTTTGTCAATTTTGTTTATCCTCTCTAAGAACCAACTCGTGGATTCATTGATCTTTTGTATTGTTTTTCTGGTTTCTATTTCATTTATTTCTGCTCTGATCTTTATTATCTCCTTCCTTGTACTCCCTTTGGGCTTATTTTGCTGCTGTTTTTCCAGATCCCTTAAGTGTGAAGATAAATTGTTGACAAGTGATGTTTCTTGTTCCCTTATATAGGCCTGCAATGCTATGAATTTCCCTCTTAGGACTGCTTTCACGGCATCCCATAGATTTTGGGTCGTCGTGTTTTCATTTTTGTTTGTCTCAAGATATCTTTTGATTTCTTCCTTTATCTCCTGGTTGACCCGTTCATTATTTAGTAACATGTTATTCAGCCTCCATGAATTGGTGTGTCTTCCAGTTTTTTTCTTGTAGTTCATTTCTAATTTCATAGCACTGTGGTCAGAGAAGACAATTGGTATGATTTCAATTTTCTTAAATTTATCAAGACTTGTTTTGTGGTCTAACATATGGTCTATCTTGGAAAATGTTTCATGTGTGCTTGAGAAGAACATGTATTCTGCAGCTTTTGGGTGAAATGCTCTGAAAATATCGATTAAATCCAAGTGGTCCAATGTGTCATTTAAGGTTGTTGTTTCCATACTGATTTTCGGTCTGGAAGACCTGTCCCTTGTTGTCAGAGGTGTGTTGAAGTTCCCTACTATGATAGTGTTACTGTTGATCTCTGTCTTTATGTCAGTCAATATCTGAGACATCCACACATATCAAAAATGAAATAATATTGGCTATAAATTGATAAATATTTAAACAAAGCATATGATGGTTTATCATGGAATTTTAATATTGTATACAGTTTATATTTTCATAATTAAAAGGTCATGTATGTACACATATATGTGTGTATTTATATATATGCGTATATTTATGAAAAGGTCTTTCTATAGTTTTAACTTATATGATACAGCATACTTAATTCCACTCAAATTTATAATAGCACATCCACAGGATAATTAAAAAGTTTATTTAATTTTCTTTTCTTTTTTCACCCAGTATTTACAACCACATTTTATAATAATTTTTCACTTTTGATTCAGAAAGAGATCATATGATCCTGCTATTTGTTTCTCAAAACTCTGGGAAACTTTTTAACACTGAATTCATCCATTTTAAGTCATAAAATGTTAGGACCTAGCATTTCTTTCACAAGTTAGCAACACTTTCTGTGTAGTGATGAAGCTGAAGTACTGTGGTTTGTGCTGTTTTTTTCAACAGGAAGATGAGATTAGAACAATATTTGTCATAATTTTCTCAGGGATCAAAATTGTTTAAACATCTCTTATTTCAGTTCTAAATTGGGAACTCAGGACATGTCTAAAATTTTCGCAAGAAGCAGGACCTTCCATCTCTGATCAGGTGTGTGTCCTTCTCTGTGTGTGTGTGTGTGTGTGTTTCTAACAACTATTATTCAAGAAATGAGGAACTCTTGAGGTTTCAACCTCAAGAAAGTTTTCTAAAAATATTTACATTGTGAGGTAATTCTAATTGTTTCTTAAGTGTTTGACTAGAATTACTGAAGGCAACCAATGTCTGAGGTGTACTCTTTTTATTCAATTATAGATAATTAGAATAAATTTATTGAAGAATTAGAAGTTATGATGTTGCTGTAAGATGGAGCCCTATCTCTAAACAAAACTAGAATAATGAATCTTTACATTTGAAATTAAAGAATTGAATTTCAATTTGAATTCTCACCCTTATGAGTTTTGTGCTCTTATGCAAAGCACTTACCTTATGTGATACACAACTTTACTTGCATAATAGTTGCTTCCAACTATTATGTATATGTATGAAACAGATTTTATTTGTAAAATCTAAGCACTATGCATATTTACTACATAGTTATTTTCTTCTGAGAGCTCAGCTACACACTATAACCAGTTGCTATATAAACAAATGTGAAATCATTTTTGTTTATAATGATACTTATAATAACTTATAAATGATGATGATGACCATATGAACGGAACTTGAAGTAAAATGTACTAGGAGGAAACATTCAACAAAAATTCATCTATCTTATCCAAATTTACCTTGCCAAGAAAGCAATTATTACCAAATAAAGCAAAACAACTATGACTAGAAAAATATATGTGCTGTCATTCAATTTGAGTGATGGAAACATTTTTTTGATTAAGTATCTTATTGTAGGGGATGTTTAAAAACCATTATATATTTTACATTTTTAAATTAATTGTTTATTATTTTATAACCAAGATAAATTTTAACAATGAATTTTACCTGTTTTTATATAAATTCTCATTTTTCATTCTTTTCTTATTTATATATGCATGGGGGGAATTTTTTCTGTATTCTCACTTTTCCGATCAAGCTATATCATCTCACCACAAGGAAAGAGACAGAATAAAATAAATGTGTCATTTTATTTTATTCAGGAACTTTTGTACAGTGAAGACTTTGGATTCATCTCTGAGGTAGATGAGCAGTTACAATTATATGATGAGGTCGGTCCGAGATCAGTGGGCTCATCAGAGTACGGGTATGTTCTTTCACATAAATGTGTAGTTTAGACTGTGTGTAATTTTAATATAGCCAAAATTTGATACAAGCATGTAAGGCATAGGAAAGCAATTTACTCTGATTCACTTATGTTCATTTTATGTCCATTTCATGTTATGTTCATGTTATATTTTAAATCAAGTTTTCAAAAACTTGAAAGCTATTTCTCTCCTTTCCTTTATTAACTACCAAAAGTCTCTGACAATTTGAAGCAGCCTGGAATAGCAACAGCATCAGAATTGGAGTCAAAAGAATTGAATTTCAATCAAACTTTTACCGGTCTCTAGCTTTGAAATCTTGGCAACCCACAGCCTCTATGCACTTAAGTTTTCTTTTCTATGAAGTAGAGATACCAAACATGTGACACTTATTTTAGTGGATTTCTATAATATTCAAATAAAATGACATGTATTTGAAAGTGTTTTTTAAACTAAAAGTATTATAAATTACTCATAGTTGATAACACTGCATTAAATAAGCAATATAATATTGGCGACTTCTAAGATTCAATTTCTTCATCCATAAAATAATACCTACTCTTTTCACATGTTTAATAATTAAATCACATATTGTATGTACAATTTTGAGTTAAATTTTATGTATAAAAGGTAATTAACATTAGCATTTCATTTATAGGAGGTTTTTACATATTTAGTAATTTTTACTATTTCAAGAAGAGAGTAAAATGATTTTATATTTGTTTTTTTCAGAAGCAAGATTCTTTGTTTTTATCCTAAAGTTTTATACTGTACTTTTTTATTCTCTGTATGTCCTTCACTATAGACACTCTGCCCTTTACTAAGTGTTTACTATGTGACTGCATCATTGATACTAAGTGTATATTATTTTATTTCACTTTTTAAAATACCAGGTTGTATTGATATCCTTTATTCTTTCTACTTCTTTCCTTTCTTTCTTCCTTCTTTTTTCCTTCCTTCCTTTCTTCCTTCCTTCCTTCCCTCCTTTTTCTTCTTTCTTTCCTTTTTCATTATTTTTAATTTTTGAAATTATTAACTTAGTAAATGTGGTTCTGTAAATTAAACACATGTCTAACTCCATAGGTCCCTGTCCTTTTCACTATATAGTGTCTTCATTAATGTTAGACTTTAATACATGTTAAGAATTAACTTATTTTAATAGTATATAAGATCCTGATAAAAATATTTTGCTATAGAATAAATATAATTTTATTTATATTACAAACTGTAAAAATCATAAAAATGAAGTAATATAAAGCAAAAGTAACTTGATGTTATACTTTAAAAGGAAAAGGATAGATGCAGTACCCACCTGGCACTATACATAGTTATTACAATATTGTTGACTATATCTCCTATACCAAAAAAAAAAATAAAAAATGAAAAGGATAGAAATGGCAAGTTAAATTTTAAAAAGTTATAATCCAAGTGACAGAAAGACCTTCACTCAAGTTGGCATGAATTCTTTTTCTCCAGTGATGAGTGACTCTCATAATTATAAATTTGAATTCGCAAATCGTGATACTTCTATACCATCACAAAAGAAAAGACCTACATTAGCCACAAACACATGTGGAGAAAACCGTAAGTACTATACTTCATGTGTCGTCTTGAGGTGATAGTTGGAAACTATGTAATTATCAGTGATAAGTATTAAGTTTATTTTACCTTCATTAGAGAAGGAGAAATGATATTAACTCTAATATAATATTGTAATATATAATAAAATTAGTAGAAATTGTTAGGATCTTTCATGCTCTAAAAATAATGACATTATCATAATAATGACAATTGAGACAGCAATTTCTAAGGGATCACTGAACAACTAGGTTTAAGTAGGAGTAAATAAAAATGGAAAACAAAAGAAAAGGAATATAAATATCCTTCAGAATTATGTTTTTAAATAGTATGGAAACAATGAGTGGATTGCTATTAACAGAAATGTTTCTGTGTAGTGAACGCGATATGCGCGCTGGCCTTTATCAACGCAGAATACATTTGACTGAAAATGGAACCTGAAATAGCTTATTTGCACACAAAGAAAAACAACACACTACTCTCACTTATAAATTTTGATTAAGTGTTAAAAAATAAGTGATTATCAAATAGCATCACTTTCAAGTGCTATAGGAATAAATATGTGTCATATGTAATAATCAAACATTGTAAACCTTAAGCATAATGTTAAAAAGGCTTTGGACAAAATCAAAATCTTATAAATTCTTAACTTATAAGACCTTAACTTTAAAACCTCTAAAATATAAATACTGCCTTTAAGATATATGTTCAAATGCTCTCATTGTGCTTATTGATAAATGCTAACAGCATTTTTATTTTAGTTAGAAAAAGGCAAGAATTTTTATTATCATTATTGCTGATCAATATTGATTGCTTGGTGGTACTAGTCAATGTTAATAATCAAGCAAAGAAAAAAAGCAAATGATCTAGAATTAGAATGAAAAGGCAAAACTAATATTAGCAAGAACATATGATTTAAAATATTTTTAAAACCCTCAAAAGCTTCACCCTAAAATATTACAAACAATAAAGAAATCTGATTCTGATTTGTGGGTTTGACTGAAAATAAGATGTAAAAATCAACTGTCTTAATGATCCAAAACAAGGAACATGTGATGAAAAAAAATGCAATATTTATAAAATCAAAATCAGAAATAAACTTTTTAATTAAAAATACTAGAAATAAATTTATTACTTTAAAGTTGTATTCCATTGTAAGATTTTATTGGGTAATGTTTAGCTTTGGAATATAGCCTTCCAAAGCTAAATAATACCCAATAAAATCTTACTCCTTAGTATTAATTTTTCCCATTATGAGAAATATAAAGTAAAATTTATTAATTAAATTTTAGTTAAATTTTTCTCCTTAGGATGGGGGGGGGAATTTATAATGAAATAAAAATGGTTGAGAAAAAAAAAGTTGTATTAATGAACACAAAGTAAGACATATATAATGGAAACAGCAACTATTCAAGGCTAAAAGACATTATACCCATGTAAATCTTCTCTATATGTTTATACATTTAAAGTAATTCTGTTGAAAGACCAGTGTACTATATTCTAAAAGTGGCAGGTTCTTGAAAAGCTCATTTTAAAGTTCTGAAGGCATATATGAAGTGTAATGATAGCTAAAACATTCTGGAAAAGAAATGTGATATAATATTATGGGCATTAGAAGTTATCAGTACTCAAGCATATTATAGAAGCAAGGATGTTTTAATAATAATTTGACTGGAAAGACAAATTAAAGAATATAGGAATAAATGCAAAGACATATAGGAATGTATTATATGCTAAAGTTGGTATTTCATATCAATGAGGACACATTGATTTATTCAGTAAATCATAGAAAAATTTGGTGCCCAATTGAAAAAGAAAATTTTTTGTAAATGTGAGTTTCCACCTCATTTATTATTAAACATAAACACACACACACACACACACATACACACACACACACACACACACCAAATAAATAAAAAAGGGAAACCATGTAACTTATATTGAAACATGGTCGTAATTTATTTTGTAAGCTCAGAATAATAAAAGTATTTTTATTCATACCAAAAAAAGCACAATGGTTTGAGCAAGTCAACCATTATCCATTTCAACACCCCAACAGTATCATATTTGCAAAACATATGGCAAGAAATGAAACTAATATTCTCAACCTAAAAAGTGAGGAAAAAACCAGTTAATACACATACAACAAGTATCAGAGAAATAAAATAAAATCATAATTTAATCATAATAAGAGATGTTCAATCTTCTGTTATCTTATTCATAAGAAGAAAAATAAAGTTAAAATTAAAAAATAGTATTGCTTATCAGATTTATACATTTAGAAAGTGTGAATAATATTTAATGCAGAGGAAGATGTGAGAAAACAGGCCTTTAAATTTGTATTTGGTACTATGTAATTAGTATAACCTCTTTGGACTGAAATTTTCAATCATTATAAAAATTTAAAAAGCAAATGCCCTTTGACTCAGTAATTACCCTTTTAGGAATTTCTCCAAGAGAGATATCAAAAAATATGCACAGGTTTATATGAAATGTTATTTATATCTAATAGTGAAAACTAAGGAACAATTTATGCATTGGGAAAAAATTAAAAGTCTGTCAGTAATTAGACTTTGTCCATGTACCAATGAAACACAATACAAGAAGCTATCTATTAAAAATTGACAGTTTTATAAGACATGATATAGAATAATCATTAGGATAGTTTCTTAAGTGAAAAAAATCATAGAATATTTTGTATGGTTTTTTAAATATGTGTTATTAAAAGGGGGAAGTGTCCATATTTATTATTCTATCTCCATGGAAAATTTTATAAATTATAACTATGATTTATTCTATGGTGGTGGACTGGGGTACTAGAGAGGAAAAGGAGGAAATGAATATTACATTTTTATAGTCTTATTTTTTAGTAATTTCCAAAGTACTTATGTTACCTGTTCTGAGAAAAATAAATAAGGAAAAAGCACTGATATCACCCCCACATAAAAAAACACTTTAATGTTTATATTAAACATGAAGATAGCAGAACCCTTTATCCTTTTTTCATCTTTCTCTCTCTTTTTTTCTTTGACAGCATCTCCATTTTTTCTCACCCAGTCCATTGCTGTAGCTATGGGAATCCGTTTCATTGTAATGGTAATGATATGCAGTGCCATAGTCATAAATTGTAAGTGATAACAGAGAAGTAGAATGCAGCATTGTTGATCTAATGATTGTAATGAATTACTTTGATTAATATTCAAAAGGACAGAAACATAAATTAGAAATATTGACTATATTTTATATTTTAACTGTTAGTCTAGAAAGTTGTCAATTATTTTTTATTTTTGCTTGGACTATGTTACTAACAACAAAAACCCTTCTAATAATTATGATTATTTTAATAGCATTATTCAACCAAGTGGCTCCAACTTCTGTGAATGGTGAGTGGAAGTTTTGTAATATTTTGAAGCGCAAATTGCATGCATCTATGTATACTTGGTTTTAGGCATGTATCTAATTGTGTTAACAAAAAAACTGTAAGAAAATAAATTCTTGTCCACAATTCACCATAGCTTTTTAAATTTTATTTTATTTTTTACAATGATGGAGTACTTGTAAAAAGTAGAGAACTCTTTTGGTTTATCTATCATTCTATCTATCATCTATCTATGTGTAGCGATGTCATTGGGTATGACCTTACTGGTTTAATTATCTAGAATTTTAGAACTAGAATATAAAAGGTGTTGAACCTGTCTAGACAAAATCTGTTACAATAGTCAGACATGTGCAGAATTAATAATATAGTCTCCCTTTCTAGAAAGTTACTGTGGCCCATGTCCTAAAAACTGGTTGTGCTACAGAAATAACTGCTATCAATTTTTTGAAGAGAGCAAAACCTGGTCCCAGAGCCAAGCTTCTTGTATGTCTCACAATTCCAGTCTCCTGAAGATATACAGCAAAGAGGACCAGGTTAAGTATTGTTTTAATTCCTTTTCCTATATTTGGTCCTACCATATAAAGCAACTCTCTGGAATAGGAACCCGAAATATAATAATAGAGGCACTAAAGCTCAGATATCAACCCCAAATAATTCTACATTAAAAATAAAGCCCAAAAATTGCAGGTATTGTGTATGTGTTGTTTAAGTTGGAATTATGCTAGAAGACAGGCTGCATTTTTCCCAAGTGTGGGAAAAATAATTAAATGATTATGACCTTGTATATACTAAAATTCTGAGCACTGACTTTACTTGTTATTTCAAACAGGATTTCTTCAAATTGGTGAAATCCTTTCATTGGATGGGACTAGTACAAAATCCAAAAAGTGGATCCTGGCAGTGGGAAGATGGCTCCATTCTTTCACCCAACCAGTAAGTCTGTGCCAATAGGTCTCTATTTTTGAATTTGTCCCTAAGCTATT
Source organism: Rhinolophus sinicus (assembly GCF_057876585.1). Taxonomy (NCBI): domain Eukaryota; kingdom Metazoa; phylum Chordata; class Mammalia; order Chiroptera; family Rhinolophidae; genus Rhinolophus; species Rhinolophus sinicus. The sequence goes on along the minus strand of NC_142501.1, from coordinate 27,858,778 downwards.
CCTATGATCAGTTAACGATCACATTTTTCTTTACATAATGGCAGGACATCCCCATATACAAAAACAAAAAACAACAACAAAAAAAAACCTTTTAGGGACTAAATTTAGTACATTGTGGAGCAGAGCAGCCAATACCAGTGATAATGAGTAACACTGATTGTTTGCTATGTGCTAAATACTGTGCAAGATAGGTCTAATACAATGCTCATTTTACAAATGAGGACTCTAAAGCAGAGAGGCTAAGTGTCACATACATTCTTTTTTGAAGTTATTACTCAATTTGTTGAGACATAATTGACATTCAACAAAGCGCACATATTTAAAGTCTAATTTTGACAAATGTATACATCCATGAAATCATTAATAACATCAGGATAATTAACATATTTTGTTACCTGCAAAACTTTCCCTTTGCACTTTTGTAATGCCTCCTTCATGCCCCTCCGACCTACCTGCTTCAAACTCCAGGCAACTAATCTGCTTCCTGTCACTACAGATTAGTTTGTAATTTATAGAATTTAATATAAATGGAGTCCTACAGTATGTACTATTTTTATGTCTGATTTTTTATTCAGTATAAATATTTTGAGATTATCCACCTCATAGCATGTATAAAGAGTTAATTTGTTTTTATTGCTGAGAGGCATTCCATTTATGAGTGTTGCTCAATTTGTTTATCCTTTCACTTGTTGATGGATGTTTGGGAAGTTCCCAGTTTTTGAATATTAAAAATAAAGCTACTTGCTATGAACATTTGTGTGCAAGTCTTTGTATGAACATAGGCTTTCCTTTTTCTTACATAAATACCTAGGAGTGGAATGGATGGATCATATAATAAGCATGTTTAACTTTTTAAGTCAAACTACTATCCAAAGGGGTTTTGCAATTTTACATTCCCAGCCAGCAGTGCGTGAGACTTCTAGTTGCTCAACATCCTGGTCAACACGTATGGTCAGTCTCTTAAATTTTAGCCATTCTAATGTGTGCAGTGGTGTCTCATAGTTTCAATGTGCATTTCCTTAACGACTAATGATATGGAGCACCTTCTTTGATGCCACATTTTTTTTATTGCTATAAATACTCATGAACATTTTTTTGTGGAACTCAGATAAGTTACTTGGGAACAGTTTGATTTGTTTTCGTCTTGCTTTATTTATTATTAGTTAGTGTTATCATTCTAGAGCTAATTATCCCCCACAACTGAGCCAAGCCCCTTCTATATAATCTCAAAGCCTTGAGAAATATGAGGTTTTGCAATATGACTGGGACAAATGTGGTTGATTCCAATGTAAGCACTGGAACTTAGAGTAAGCACTAAGAACTGTTCCCTCTAAACCATTTTAGATAATCCTTTCTTTGTCTTTGAGTAGTTATTGAGTAGATATATATTGATCAATATTCTGCTAAGTACTCATCTGGGACATTTTGCATATCTTCAGATTTATTTTTTTCTTCAACTGTCATCTCAATTACAGTGTCCTATGAACCGCAGCTTTCTACATCTTTCTAGACTCAGGTATCATGTGTATTAGGTATCTATATGTTTCTCTTTTAGCCATTGATTATACAGCTCAAGTCTGTACACCAGCCAAGTGACAATAGCCTAGTATTCACAGAGCTCCCTTTGGAAGATCTGGCCTGTCACTACACTGGTTAGTAATGTCTCCATTCTGGCACAAAGATCAGGAGCAAAACCTAAGTGGTTTACGACTTCTGCTTTCCTTCAGTCTCATAATATCACAGATGAAACAGAAGTTCTCTAGAATGTGTTTTAAATTATTTAGTTGAAGTACATTTTATTTATTTCAATCTTTAATGATTTAATAAGTAATAAAGACAATCACAACATTAATGTTAATGTTCATTTAATTTGGTGCTTTTCCTCTCTGTGACACAGTTTTAAGCCATATATATATATATATATATATATATATATATATATATATATATATATATCTTCTCATGAAATACTCTTAAAAGTTTTATATAACATATATAATTTTAACCAAATTTTGCTTGTAAAGAACAGAGTCTCAGAGTGTATAATAACTCATCTAGTCATAACATTAGCAATAATTACAACAAGGATTCAAATATATGTCTTTCTGACTCTATAGCCAGAATTACCATTAAGTGACAAAAAAGCTGTTTTTACTGATTGTTAAATTTATGTTGCTACATTAATGGTTAATTGGCAGTGATCAATGGACAACTCTTTACTGCCATGCGTTCGTTTCAAGTTTCCCCTTGTATTCATATACCAGGGACTACCTACCTTCTTATCTAATGATATACAGAGGGTGCCAAAAAATTGTATAAACATTTTAAGATAGGAAAAAAATTGTATTAAAATTGCACTGATGGTAATCACTTTGAGCACCTCTTGTGATTACAGAAGTCAAATATGACTTGTATTCACCTTTTGTTATCGGTATGTATCATTACAATTTTAATACAGTTTTTTCCTTCCTTAAAATGTGTATACATATTTTTGGCACCTTCTGTATGTATTAGAGGATTTTACAACTTTTGAAAATTTTCTTACCAAGTAAAATTGCATCTAATTGAAGATTGTATACTTTTCACAAAACATGACACTGAACATGAATTCTAATTGATTTCTACTCTAAACATTTTTTAAAAAACATTTAAAATTTTCCATTTCACTCAGGTACATATGTGAAGAGAATTTCATGACTTTCTAAATTGGCTGATTTCCAATGTATAAAAATAGTAGTACATAATTTACAATAGAATGCTATTTTTACTTTATTTTTTTGAGTTGGCTATATATTGCATATCTGTGAATTAGGAAAGGCCAGGCACGGTCCTAAATACTCCTGAAATGATATTATTTTAGTACCTGTATTTAAATAAATACTGTTTAATTTTTATATTCTTACATTAATAAATGTAATTTGTTTTCTCTCTCTAGACTAACAATGATTAACATGGGACCTGGGAACTGTGCACTTTATGGCTCAAGTTTTAAAGGTTACACAGAAAACTGTTCAAATCAAAACACGTTCATTTGTATGCAGAAGAATATATAAAGAGTTTATTGTTTATAAAACATAAAGGATTCAAAGACACAAAAGCCATTCCCTGAGTGTTCTCTATGAAGAAAACTTCCAGAAGAAAATTACATCAATATTTGTTAAATATTTTTTCTATTTAACATGCCACAAGACATAACCTTGCAGCGAATAAAGGTTAACAATTAAATAATTTATTTTCTATAACAATGTTTTATTTATTTTAAAATTTTTTGAGTGATGAACAAATTCATTTTTAAATTTAGTAAACTGTTGATGCCTAGGTTCAAATAAATTTTAAGCTATTGTTTTATTAAATATGTGCAAATATTAAACTAATAAGTCATTTAGAACTTTTCAAAGATAAAATATTTGAAAATTAAATAGACTTAAAGCTAGGTGAAGAGTGTATGAGGGCTCATTAAATTTGCTATATTTGAAAATTTTCAAAATAAAAGTTGAAAAATTTCAAAATGCCACTACTAATTTTATATGGCACATGACATACTTAGCAAAATGAATTGTTCCTTGTAATAAGAATATAGCACCAATCTGCATTCCCACCAAAAGTGTATGAGGGTTCCTTTTTCTCCATAGCCTCTCCAACATTTGTTATTATTTGTCTTGTTGATGATAGTCTTTCTAAATGGTGTGAGGTGATATCTCATTGTGGTTTTTATTTCATTTGTCTAATGATTAGTGATGTTGAACATTTTTCATTTTTTCATATGTCTATTCGCCAGTTGTACGTCCTCTTTGGAGAAATGTCTATTCAGGTCCTCTGCCCATTTTTTACTTGGATTGCTTGTTTGTTTGTTTTTTTTTGTTGTTGTTGTTTTTGTTGTTGACTTGTGTGAGTTCCTTATATATTTTGGATATTAGCCCCTTATCAGAAATGTTGTTTGCAAAAATCTTCTCCCATTCAATTGGTTGCCTCTGTGTTTTGTCGATGGTTTCTTTGCTGTTCAGAAGCTTTTGAGTTTGGTACAGTCCCATTAATTTATTTTAGCTTTAACTTCCCTTTCTTTGAAGTCAAATTCATAAAGTGCTATTTGAACCCAAGGTCCATAAGTTTAGTACCTATGTTTTCTTCTATACAGTTTATTGTTTCAGGTCTTATGTTTAGGTCTTTGATTCATTTTGAGTTAATTTTGGTACATGGTGACAGCAGTCTAGTTTCATTCTTTTGCACGTGGCCTTCCAATTCTCCCACCACCATTTATTGAAGAGGCCATATTTTCTCCACTGTTTGTTTTTTATTTCTTTGTCAAAAATTATCTGTCTATATTTATGTGGGTTTATTTCTGGGTTCTCAATTCTATTCCATTGGTCTGTTGTGTCTGTTTTTCTGCCAATACCATACTGTTTTGATTATTGTTGCCGTGTAGTACAAGCTGAAGTCAGGGAGTATAATAGTTCCAGCATTGTTCTTTTTTCTTAGGATTGCTTTGGCTATTCGTGGTCTTTTATGGTTTTGTACAAATCTGATGGTTTTTTGTTCTATTTCTTTAAAACATGCCATTGGGATTTTGATGGGGATTGCATTCAATCAGTATATTGCTTTGGGTAATATGACCATTTTAACTATGTTGATTCTTTCAATCCATGAACATGGAATGTCTTTACATTTCTTTGTGTCTTCTTCAATTTCTTTTAAATACGTCTTATAATTTTCAGTATATAGGTCTTTCACATCCTTGATTAAGTTTATTCCCAGGTACTTTATTCTTTTTGTTGCAATTGCAAAAGGATTGTTCTTTTTATTTCCTTTTTCGAGATTTCATTGTTAATATATAGGAAGGCAATGGACTTTTATACATTGATTTTGTAGCCGACAACTTTACTGTATTCATTTATTGTTTCTAATAGCTTTTTGGTGGAGTCATTAGGGTTTTCTATAGATAGAATCATGTCATCTGCAAAAAGTGACAATTTTTAACTTCTTCATTCCCAATTTGGATGCCTTTTATTTCTTTCTCTTGCCTGATTGCTCTGGCTAGGATTTCCAATACTGTGTTGAAAAGCAGAGGTAATAGGGGACAGCCCTTTGCATTCCTGAATGTAGAGCAAAGGGCTTCAGTTTTTCACCATTAATTATGATATTAGCTGAGGGTTTGTCATATATGGCCTTAATTATGTTAAGGTTTTTTTCCTTCTGTACCTATTTTATTAAGTGTTTTAATCATAAATTTTTGTTGTATATTGTGAAATGCTTTTTCTGTATCTATTGGTATAATCATATAATTTTGTTCCTTATATTGTTTATGTGGTGTATCACATTGATTGATTTGCATATGTTGAACCATCCTTGTGTGTCGCGTCCAGCACAACACAGGCAGTGAGAGAACGAGAAGGGACAGCAAAGGGTTAAGAAAGAAACAGAAATCAAGAAAATTATGAAACAGGGGGCCAAGAGTCTCACAGCCTCAAAGGACTGAGAGCCTCGAATCGGGCCACCTTGTGGTTTTTATTGATGTACACACAAGGAGGTAGCATTGTTTTCTCCACAGTCTGTGAGTGTCATACATCATATCAAAAAACTGATTCAAGCCAATCACCCTTGAAACAGCCTGCAAACAGCCAGAATCGAAAGTCCCAAGATGTCTTAATAATAGTGGTATGTACCTCCCCAGGGACAAAAACCTTTATGCTGAAATTCATTGTTAAGAACAGAAGGAGAACTGATGTTATCACATGTTGCGTCACTTCCCAAGCAGGTTGTGGGAAGGAATACAGCCACAGAGGCAGAAGCTCTCCTTAGACGGGGGAAGATGGGGGTCTATACCCACCTCTATCAACCCCGTGAGTTCTCCTGGTGGCCCCCACGTGACTGTGCCTGGCTTGGGTTGCCCCCCCCACCCATGGGGAATCTTATCCATCATTGGCTAACCAGCCATCCTTTGGGGCCAAACAAGGAGATGGCACAAAGGTGAAGCAATGTCCCTCAAAGGATTAGTCTCACAGACTCTTCTTTCTTTAGGGGTAGGCACGAGGGGACAGACGGGTAGGCTGCTGTGTGACAACACTTGTGCCTCTGGGATGAACCCCACTTGGTTGTGATGTATAATCTTTTTAATACCTTGTTGCATTCAATTTTCTAGTATTTTGTTTAGGATTTTTGCGTCTGTAATCATCAGAGATATTGGTCTAATCTAATTTTCTCTTTTGTGTAATCCTTACCAGGTTTTGGTATCAGGGTAATGTTGGCCTCATAAAATGAGTTAGGGAGTACTGTGTCTTCAGTTTTTTTGGAAGAGTTTGAGTAGGACATGTATTATGTCCTCTTTGAATATTTGGTAGAATTCACTGGTGAAGTCATCTGGTCCTGGACTTTTGCTTTTGGGAAGGTTACAGATGACTGATAAATTTCCTTACTGTTGATCGGTCTATTTAGATTTTCTAATTTTTCATGATTCAGCCTAGGAAGGCTATATATTTCTAAGAACTTGTACATTTCTTCTAGTTTATTGAATTTGGTGGCATATAGTCCTTCATAGTATTCTTGGATGACCCTTTGTATTTCTGTGATATTCGTGATGATTTCCCCTCTTTCATTTCCGATTTTGTTTATTTGTGTCTTTCCTCTTTTATCTTAGTGAGTCTAGCCAAAGGTTTGTAACTTATATTAATCTTTCAAAGAATCAGCTCTTTTGTTCTTATTGTCTTATTTTTTTATATATATTTTTTTGTTCTCTATTTCTTTAGTTCTGCTCTGATTCTTATTATTTCCTTCCTTCTGCTTACTTTGGGTTTCATTTGTTCTTCTTTTTCTAGTTCTTTAAGGTGTAATGTGAGGTTATTTATCTGAGATTTTTCTTGTTTCTTGAGATAGGCCTATAAGGATATAAATTTCCCTCTTAAAACTGCTTTTGCTCCATCCCCCAAAATTTGGTAGGATGTATTTTCATTCTTATTTGTTAGAAACAAATGAGATGTATCTTTTTTATGTATCTTTTGATCTCTCCTCTTATTTTTTCTTTGAAGCAGTCATTCTTTAAAACTATGTTGTTTAATCTTCACATATTTGTGGGTTTTCCTGCTTTCTTTTTGCTGTTGATATCTTATTTCCAAGCCTTATGATCAGAGAATATGATTGGTATGGTTTCAATCTTCTTAAATTTGCTGAGACTAGTTTTATGTCCCAATATATGGTCTATCCTTGAGAATGTCCTATGTACACTGGAATAAAATGTATAGTCTGATGTTCTAGGATGAGGTACTCTATAAATATCAATTATGTCTGTTTCATCTAATGTGTCATTTAGGGCTGATATTTCTTTATTTATTTTCTGTTTGGATGATCTATCCATGGCTGTCAATGATGTATTTAGGTCCCCTACTATAATTGTGTTTTGGTCAATTTCTCCCTTCAGTTTTGTTATTAGTAGCTTAGTATATTTTGGTGCTCCCTGATTGGGGGCATAAATATTGATGACTGTTATGTCTTCTTGTTGTATAGTCCCTTTTAACATTATGAAATGTCCATCTTACTCTCTTGTTACCTTTTTTGTCCTGAAGTTTTTATCATCTGATATAAGTATAGTTACATCTGTTTTTCTCTGAATACCATTTGCTTGGAATGTCAATTTCCACCCTTTCACTTTGAGTCTATATTTGTCCTTGTAGCTCAGATATGTCTCTTGGAGGCAGCGTATGGTTGGGTTTAGTTTTTTGACCCATTTTGCTACTCTGTGCCTTTTTATTGATGAGTTCAGTCCATTTACTTGTAGGGTGATTATTGATATATGAGGATTTCCTATCATTCTATCTTTGGTTTTCTAGGAGGACGGGGTCTCCATTGTTTCTTTGCCCTCTTTTTTTGCTGTGTATTATTTCAGGGTGATGATATGATTTTTCCCTGTGTTTCTTCCTTTATTATGTTATATAGTTCAGGTCTGGATTTTTTTTTGATTGGTTACCTTTAAGTTTATGTAAAAAAAGTTTCATAGTTAGAGTATTCCATTTTCTTCAGCATGCTTCCTTTCTCCATTCCCTTTTGCCAATTCAGACCTCTACCCTCCCCCTTTTATATTTTTGTTGTCACAAATTATGCCTATGTATGCCGTGATTGATTTCTGCACTGTAGTAGCAAGTTGTCTTTTTCTTCTTTCTTTTTAGTGTTCTTTCCCTTCTTTACCCTGTGTGTTCTGTTTAAGTGTATAGTGTCCTATTTGGTGTAGGGTTGCCATTCCCTGCTTCTGTCTGTCTGTTTGTAATACTACTCATGGTTTTGTACTCTTTTGCTTTTTTGTGTCAGGTTGAATAGCCTCCTTCCATATTGCTTGTAGTGCAGGTTGTGTTAGAAAATCCCCTCAGCTTCTGAATATGTGTAGAGGTCTTTATTTCTCCTTCATATCTAAAGGATAGTTTTTCCCAATATATTATTCTTGGCTCATAATTTCTCTCTTTCAGTTGTTTTAATATTTGAGTCCACACCCTCTGGCTTGTGCAATTTCTGCTGAAAAATCTGATGATAATCTAATGGCCTTTCCTTTGTAGGTTACCATCTTCTTTTTCCTGGCAGCCTTGAGAGTTCTTTCTTTATCACTAATTTTTGACAGATTAAATACAATGTGCCTTGGAGAAGGCCTGTTGGGGTTGAGGTAATTATGTATTCTATTTGCTTCTTGGATTCAAGGATCCAGTTCTTTCCACAAGTTTGGGAAGTTCTCATCGACTATGTGTTTGAATATACTCTCTGTTCCCTTCTCCCTTTCGTCTCCTTTTGGTATGCCCATTATTCTTATATTGATCTTTCTGATAGAGTCAGAAAGTTCTTATAGACTTCTTTCATTTATTTTAACTCTCAAGTCTTTCTCTTCTTTGATCTGTGTCATTTCCAGATTTCTATCTTCTATGTCACTGATTCTTTCCTCCATCTGGTCAGCTCTATTACCTAAGCTGGCTATTTCATTCTTCATTTCTTTTATTGAGTTCTTAATCTCTAGTTATTCTATTTGATTCTGTTTTAAAATTTCAATCCCTTTGGTAAAATGTTCGTTTTGTTCTTTGATTGTGTTTCTGAGTTCATTAAACTTCCTGTCTGTGTTTTCTTGCATTTTTTTGCTTTAAGATTTTATTAAGTATTTAAGTCATGGAAAACATACATAAAAAGCCCATATATTTGTGTTGAAAAAATAAATCAATATAAATTGTACTATGTTTCTAGAATTAAAGCGGGGAAGCCTGGCATATGTTCCACTGAAAAGAACAGAACAAGTTTTGTAACGTTGTTGTACAATATATTATAGCTTAAAGAAAACATTGCTAAACTGACAAGAAGGTAAAAATTCTGCAGATTCTCAGAATTTGGTGAAAATGGGAATACCAAGAGAAAAGCAGCCACAGAAACTGGCTTGAATTTTGAGGATTTATAATGAACTTGGGGAATCTTAGTTTCTGTTCTGTTGTTGTCATGGAGTACTGGGAACACAAGATAAAGCTTAAGGCCACCTAACTGGAAGGGTTAAGTATAAGTTATTTTCTAAAGCTGGGCACTTCTTCAAAGGCTACCATCTCATATAAAAAATAACAAATAATACCTACATTTCAGAAAATGTAACAAGGACACTTTTTAGTGAAGTAAACCAGAATATGTCACTCAAAATATGCCTCTTTGAGATAAAAATTATTTTTACCTAAACACCATTAAGAAGCAGTTTGAAATGACTGTCTCGAAAAGACATCTGAACCCTCATATTCTTTGCGTCATTATTTGCAAAGACAAGCCATGGAAACAACATAAGTGTCCACTTATATATGACTAATTAAAGAAACTATGGGATGGACTATTATTCACTGGACTATTATTCAGCCATAAAAAAGAAATCCTGCTAGTTGCAATAACATGAATGAATCTGAAGGACATTATGCTAAGTAAAACAAACCAGACCCAGAAAGACAAACACTGTATGATCTCACTTATGTGTGGAACCTAAAAAAGCCAAGCTCATAGAAACAGAGAGTAGAATGGTGGTTGCCAGGGCCTGGGGAGTGGGCAAGATGGAGAGGGTACAAACTTCCAGTTATAAACAACAACAAAATGGTAATTGTGTGAGGTGATGGATGTATTAACTAGCCTTATTGTGGTAATCATTGCGCACTATATCTGTGTATCAAACCTTAAACTTATACATTGTTGTATATCAATTATAACTCATCTCAATAAAACTGGGGTGGAAACAGTATATTGGTGGTTTTATCACTAAAAATGAAAAGGAAAGAGGCAGTATCAAATACAGGAAAAGGTCTCTCTACCTGCCCCTTTTCTGCTTAAAGCCTGGATATAAATTCTTCTTTTACAGAAGGCAGATTCTTAGTCTAGAAAGTGCCCACCAGAGCAATCTGCAAACAAACCTTAATTCATTAGTTTTCTGTCATATATTTACTTTTCCATAGTTTGCTGCCTTTGGAAGCTTAAAATTACTGGTTTTTATCTTATCATTTCTTTATGAACTTATTGTTCTTTGCTGAAGATGTTATATAAGCTGCATTTCTAAGCCACCACTTTAAGTTACTCTTCATTTTAGGTTTCTCTTGTACAAAGTGCACTACATGCATACACTGTGTTTCTGCAGGGATGGTGTATGAAGACTTTAATCTGGGTTACACTTTAACCTAACAAATAGTTTGGAGTTTCTTTCAAATTAGAGAATATTTTTAAGAATACATGATCATTGAAGTTTAACAAAAGATTTTGAATCAAGTTTTCATGGCTTTTTTTCTTTTTGGATTAATACTCAGGTTATTTTAAGTTACAAATTACAAAATTACTAATTGATAGCACATGTTTAGTTACTAATTATCATTGCATAATAATTAAAAGTTTTTTCTTAAGCCTGCTATATAAATCCTGCCAATTTCATTTAACCAACAGTTTTCCCCCCTGAACTTTACGTCCCATGGCATCTACCTCCATGTCCACTTGATCTCTCTTCAATTATGACATGTTCTTATGGACCCTCACACTTCTGGTTAAACTTTTCTCTCTTTTTGGTATATTATTTGTTTCACTGTGTTGCTCCACTATCATCAGATAATTATTTAAAATATGACTTAAATTATAGCTATTTAAAAAAACTTTCAAATCTTTCAATCAGAATTTATCTCTTCCCACAAACTCTCCTTGGTTCTCTTTCAACCTGTCATCACCTTTTGTTTTGTTTTACTGCTGTTTTCTCACTATGACACATGCCGATGGCAGGAGTCAAGTCTTAATTTTGTTATTGCCACAATCATTTATTAGATTTATTTGTGCATTTTATAACTCCAACACCTTGACTTTTATACCAAACTGAATATTTAATGCATCATTTTTATTATAGCTCTAAAGGAAATCTTTAAAAATTTAAAGGAAGCTTTGTATATGCTTCCATAGTCCATGGCTATTCCATGTGTTAATGAATGTGCAAATCCAAAAGGAAGTTTTCTGCATTTTTTTCCGAGTAGAATTTTTGGTTTCTTTATTTTCTTCAAATATCTTTTCATATAGAATTAAGAATTTACTTCCAAGTTTTTCTAATTATATAATTTGTAATGGTTTTCATAATGAAGCTTTTGTTTTCATAAAGTTGCTAGAAGCATACTCATATAATGCTTGTAATAATGGCAAGTAATATGACAGCAGGAGAAACAGAATTCAAATAAGGAAGTTGGGGGATCAAGGAACATCCAGGAACAAGCACCCCAATGTTTTTCTTATTTGTAGAAAGACATGATTCTTCTCTGGATGAAACTGCTAATAATAATGCTGACATTTATGTGATGAAACTTGGTTTCAGGGGAGCTGAGGCAGAAGTATCCTGAGAGTCTTGTCACATAGTGGATACAGGATGTTTAACTCTTCTAACCGATTATCTCAACTGTAAGATATCAATAAAAAATTGGCAGTAGGCTCTACTTGAGACTTTTGAACTTTTAAAAAATCTTACCAGAAATAGTAAATTAGATAGTTACCTTCACTGTCTTTATTATGGTCAAGAGGCAAAACGGATGCTCAAGCATCTCTGGAAATAAGCAAAGAGTGTGCCAGTCCAGCTGTAAAATAATTATCTTGATTAAGCAAACCTATATGTCATTAATGGAGGAACAAAGAATTAACATATTGGGGTAACTAGAAAAGATTCCTTCTCCTGGCATGTGTGAATTTAATTCCTACTTAATTTATCTGAAATTAAAAGGCAGTGTTTAAATTCAATAATGTATGGTTAGCAATTCAAACAAACTTTAGAGGTATGTTGGTATGGTATGCAGAGCTCTAAGATTACCCCTAAAAATTCCATGCCCTGATGTACACCTGAATAACCCTCACCCCTTTAGTTTCAGTGGGATTTGTGAGGACAGCCACATCTCCTTTCGCTGGGCTTCTCTTTATTGTGCTTCACAGGTGCTGCATTTTTTACAAATGGAAGGCAAGACCCTCCACCAGCAAAATGACTAGCTTTTTTGTGATACTTGCTTTATTAATAACAATAACTCCGAGATGTGCCTGTAGGATGTGAATCTGTGATTACAATATGGTAAATGGCAAAGATGGAGGTATTTTTCAGATACAATTAAGGTTTCACATCAGCCAATTTTCAGTTAATCAATAGAGATATTATTATGGGAAAATCTGACATAATCAGAAGTGCACTGAAAAAAGATTACACAGAACAGATAGAGGAGTCAGAGATACTTTCCATGTGGCCTTGAAGAAGCAAGTACAGTAACTACAGTGTGACTGCCAGTACAGAGGGGTGGCTTCTGGAGCTGAAGTTCTCAGCCTTACAACCATGAAGAAGAAATTTTGCCAACAGCCTGAAGAGCTTGGCAGAGGAAGCTGTTTCAGATGAGAATGCAGCCTGGCCAAGACCCTGGCTCCAGCCTTGTGGAACCACAAATAAAGGAAGCAACTAAGCCATACCCTGTTTCCAATCCATAGATAATATGAGATAATAAACATGTGTTGTTTTATGTTTCTAAAGTACTCATAATTTGTTAGGCACCAATAGATAACATGTATTATATACATTAGGGTCATACATTTAGGGTAACCATGTAAAATTAAAAAGGTATAAGCTAACTATTGGCAATATTATTTTGTTATATTGTGTGTTTCTTAGACATTTCCTTACCCTTGACGTCCAACACTGAGAAGGTCACTCAAGTAGACCCTTTCGTGTATATTAGCCCATTTAATAGCAAAAAACAAACAACAACAAAAAAATCAGAAAGTGAAAGAAGAAAATTAGAAAGAAAGCTCCAGAGAATACATAAGAAATCTCATTTCAGAGGAAATCTTTTCTTTTTTTTGGTAGAAAGAACTTTACATAAAGAAGTCTTTCCAAGGGTAAAGGAAAGCAGAATGCAGGTAAGAGTGGAGGGAAGAATAAGCAAAATGAAATGGGTCAGGAAGTCCTGACCTGACTATAACCAACATGATAAGACCAGGCTGTGAGAAAGACACTCTGCTGTGAGTGACCATATCCCCCATTCAACACAGAACTTTCCATCACAATTCTCTGAAATGATAGGGGAGCTTGAAAAAACATCTGAGCTGTAATTAGGAGGCAACAGGAATTTTATTCTCTCAGGGGGGACAATTTTGACATAGACTATTTTCTGAAATGACACTTCACCCACTGTATTTATCACATTCTGTTTATTCATTGTGCTTGTAACTGGAATAAATGTTTATGAGTTCTCAGAAAAAAACCTCATTTGGCTCTGACCACTTTATGGGTGATGATGTGAAAAGTGATTCATTTGAACCTATGCTTGGGTTTGGCTACATGAAAAGAGTTGAGATTCATCCTGAACAAATATTATGAAAATGGACCATCCTTGGTTCATTATAGAGAAAACCACTCTAAGCAGGTAAAAACAAACAAACAGAAAACAAAGATGAAATTGCCTCATGGAGGAAGACAGGGAGATGGGATATTTGGGACAGAAAACTATTCATTTTCATTATCAGCTTACCTATACTATTTTTAAAATTGTAATTAAAAATATATTATTGTGCAATCAGATGGACAATAAAGCCAAAACATGTGAAATAATTATTAAATGCAATGCATGTTCTCTTAGACCAAGTTAAATATTTGAAAGATGTTATTCCTCATCCATTATTTTTCTCAATATAACTTTAGTGCAATTTCCTAAGTAAACCTTCATACAACAATGTGAAGAGTTCAACTTGTAGTCCTATCATATTTCTATTTTGAGAAATAAAAAATAACAGGTCTTTCCTTCTTCCTGGATCTTATATATTAAATATTAATTTGGATTCCTAATTATAATTATTTAATTGAAATATAAAAGTAGAAGGCAAGCACAGACGTCAATAAATTTTTTTAAATTAAAGTTTATTGAGGAAACAATTGTTAGTATAGTTACATAAGTTTCAGCTGTACAGCTCTGTAATACATCATCAATATATCACATTGTTCAATATAAATTTTTTAAGATGTCTGAACAATAGTTAAAAAAAGAGACTAGGCATGTGAAATCTATGAGGTCAGCAAAATCCCATCCAGGTCACAGGCATCAGGACTCTGTGTTCCCAGTCCTTCTGTGAGACACTCAGAAACTCAATAAAATTTATTGCTCCCTCTCCCACAAAAATAAAAGGGGGGAGTTGTTCATATTTTACCCATAATTTTTAGGAAAATTTTGGGGATTAATTAGCAACTAAGATCTTCAATGCACATGTAAGTGACTCTTCTACTGATGGATAAGCATAAGGTAAGAAACATCTGTGGAATAAAGAAATAGCTATTGTAAATTTATGTGATCAGGACTTGTGTCCCTTTACTTTTGCAAATCTCAAAGCCATCACACAGGAACCACATATTTGGCCAAAGACTTATGCTTGTTCTGCAGAACTCAGGAGCATGAAGAGAAGACACACAAATTGTTCATCTGTGAGGCTGAACGATACACCTCAGGAAACTGTCCTACGGTACTTTTAGCTCTAAATTAAAACATATAGATGGATAAATATCCAGAAAGAACTGACTTTCAGAAAAGTGAGGTAGAGATGGTACTTCATAACATTACACAGGACTGAAATGATGTTGATATCTATTTTATTATGTAAATTTTTTAATTCATGCAGAGAAAATTTACAATAATGTATACGGAAGAATATATCCCATGCAGTATTAAACCCATGCATTAAATCAAAACATTCATGAAATTATTTATCTTGGTGCTGTATAATTTTACCTGTAAGTGCACAATTTCATAAACCTTAAAACACAGGGTTTCAAATATATGAATCAATTGTGTAAGAAGAAACAATTTGAAACATTTCATACATCCTAGAAGTAGATAATAAGTAATAAGAGGTAAACTTCCCATTCTTAGTAATACTGGACCCTGTTGCCCACCCCTTCTGTACTAAGAAACAACTAAATAAGCTGCTTCTTACAGATATAATGATTTTTATTTTCACAAGATTCATGCCCAACACTTCCGGTTTTGCTGTACATTATGCAGTTCTGTGTATTTAAGGTTAGAGACGATGAAAATCTGTAATGAAAAGTAAAATATTAACATATGATAAAAGGAAAAGACAATGTTCAGGGATGGTGTTTTTATTAAATGACAGATCTTTTTAAAGCATTTACATAGATACTAACATACTGAGTCATTTAATTTTTTCATTCAATAGCCACAGTTTTCACAATATTAAAATATTACAAAATTGATTTATTGCCTCAATAATAAATAGCATTGAGGTCAGGAATTTTTTTCTTGCCATTGCTATTAATGGTTTTAATATATAATATACTTTGCCTCTATTTTATTTAAAGATGTATTGACTAATGTAGCCTAGGAAAAGAAATCAGAGCATAAAATTTGTCATTGTATGATGATGTAAATACCATGTTTATGAATGAATGTGAGATTCTAAGATTACAGATATGTAGAAGCCCAGCATAGTTGAAACATGAGGATGCTGAGAATATTGGGCTCCCCCAGAATAAAGAAAATAATGACTATCCTGTTTTCCCAGGACAGCTTCTGTCTGCGTGAGCATCAGTACACGCACAACACACTCACATGCATGTACCAATCAAGAAAGAAAAAGTCAAAAGCTCTTTTATGGTCACAAGTATACTAACTTCATGGCATCTGAGCATAAACGTGGATGTTCTAGATGGGGCTAAAATTGTTACTGTCCTGTATCTATTCTATTTTCTGTATTCTCAGGATGCAGAGAGGTTATTTTAACTAAGTATCCCCAGATGTTTCAATCTTTGGTCAGAGCTAAGGATAAACTCATAAAAAGACCTTGAGTGAGAGAAACTCACAGATCTGGGGAGAGAGCAGAGCCATCTTCCCACTGCCAGACACGTTGTTCTTCATTGTAAGACAGTCCAATCCAGTAAAAATATATGGAGGATATCATTAAAATCTGAAGGGAAACAGAGACAAGCATCTTAACTTAATTTGAATCTACTCTGGGAATAATGTACTTGCAGAAAGTCAGTGTCCAGCATCAGATCCAGGCTTCAAATCACTTGAACTGAAATCATCTTTTATGCCTAGTTTAGGAGGTATAGTCAAATGTCTCATATTTTCTCACTATAAGGCCCATTCATTTCTGGAGACAAAATATCACAAAATCTCATTCTTAAAGGAATGAAAAATATCATCAAGAATTCAATTTTCATAGAACATTCCCTTTACAGATATTGGCAATCAAATTTCAACCCAAATCACCAGTATCTTGTCAGACAAAATTCTCTGATAAACCTACACACCCTACACTCAACACAGGTTCCTCATGTAGCTGGAAAATCTTTCATTTTTTCTTAAACACTGGATAATTTTTATGATCATGTTCTCCATATTTATTGCACATTATATCCAAGAATGATGATAAAGGCTATATAATTACCAAAGAAATTATAAATTCATTTAAAATCTAAACATTTAAAAACTTGTTTGGTTGGTTATTTGAATAAAAACAATGACCTAATATTTCTTGTTTGATTTCTCTAAAATGTTTCTTGTACTTTATCTGGCATCTATCTTGATTTTTATTCCTATAATAAAAGTATTTGATAAATTTTATATAGATTTTATAATGAGTGTTTTAAGGGATAGAAATTAATAAGTCATTACTAGTCCATATATAACCATCCAGTTATGATCTGATTAGAGATTTCAAATTGTTCATGTTACTTAGTCAGTATTATTTTTCCTAGGTCAAAGAAAGTATAAGAAACCACAATTAAATACATACCAATTCATCTTTGTTTTGCAGCTGAAGCAGACTGGAATTCTGAGAGGCACAGAAAGCCCTGCTTTCTGCCCAAGTTTTTATTTCATTAGAAATGAAATAACAGTTGCATCGGTACCCAATCCACTTTTCTTGACAAGAACAGCAGTCAGAGCCTGAGAGAAAAATAAAAGATGAGTAATAATATTGAAGATTCAATTTTTTTTATTAAATGTATTGAGGTGAGATTGGTTAGTAAAATTATATAGCTTTCAAGTATACAATTCTATAATACATTATCTGTATATTGCATTGTGTATTCACCACCCAGAGTCAGTTTTCGTTCCATCACCATATATTTGTCCCCCTTACCCTCTTCTATCATACCTTCCCTCCTTACCATCTGGTAAACACTAAACCTTTTGGGTGTCTATGAGTTTTTGCTTGTTTGTTTGTTGCTTTAAGTTTTATATCCCACATATGAGTGAATCATATGGTTCTTTCCTTTTTCTCTCCGATTTATTTTGCTTGGCATGATAATCTCAAGAACCATCCATTGCGAGACTCAATTTTTTAAATGTTATTTACTTATTAAAAACTCATTTGTTATTTGTTTCTAGAAATATTCTTTGAGAATCTACTTACATACACCAAAGTTCAGAGGATATTTATGTGACTGAGTCAGACATGACCCTTTTCTTCATGGACATTATAACTTCCAATCATTTATTAATTAAATTTAATGTTAATTAAGGTAATTATACACAAGAAATTCATTATGTTAAAATATCCCTTAGGAAAGTGTAGGATGGGGGCAGGTGGTTATTAGAAGAATCTTTTTTGAGGAAGTGACCCAAAGTTGAGTTCTGGTGTGTAAATATGAGTAAATTAGATGACAGAATTATTTAAAGAAGGTAAATATTTTATCGTATTTCCTGAGTCAGAAAAGAGTATGGTACCTTGGGAGAAATTTAATATATATTTTGAATATTTTATTTTCAAAATGAACATAAATAAAACAATCAGTTTGAAGTCCAGTCATACATTTTACCAGTGATAATGCCTTGAACATGTACTATTCTCAGTGATAGCTACTCAGATCTTTGCCAAATGAATGTTGTTGAAGTTGTAGAGAGAATGGCTGAGAGGTGGGGGAAATGAAAACGTTTTGGCCAAGGGTACAAACTTCCACTTAGAAGATTAATAAGTTCTGAGGATCTACTGTATAGTATTGTGGTTACAGTTAACAGTATTGTATTTTACGAAGTCTGACAATTTCGCAAACTCAACATAGAAAAAGTGCTGCATATCTCACTGCTGAGTATCACTATGGTCACCTTTGAAGTACTCCCCTTGGGAAGCTATGCACCAATATTAGGGCCTAGTCCACCTTTTAAAGAAATTTTGGAACTGTTTTTCTGGAATGGCCATCAGAGATGTCATCAGATTACTCTTCATGTCCTGAATGTCATCAAAATGTCTTCCTTTCAATACTTCCTTTATCTCCCCATATTTCCTTTATCTTTGGGTAAAGAAATAAGTCATTGGAGTCCTGATCTGGTGAGTAGGGAGGGTGTTCCACTATAGTTATTTGTTTAATGTCTAAAAACTCCCTCACAGATGTGCAGTGTGAGCTGGTGCATTGTTGTGATGTAACAGCCATTAATTGTTGGCAAAAATTCAGGTCTTTCCGTCTAACTTTTCCAGGCAGCTTTTTCAGCACTTCCCAATAGTAAGTAATTAACTCTTTGTCTAGGTGCTACAAATTCATAATGAATAATCTCTCTGATATTAAAAAATGGTTAGCCACATCATTGCAACAAATTCGCGAACTTAATTATTTGACCTTATGTACTTCTAAATTGCTAAATAGTAGATGTTAAATCTTCTCACAACATAAAAAAGTGGCAATTATTTGACATGATAGAGCTGTTAGGTAACGCTACTATAGTCATCATATTGCATTATATAAGTATATCAAATGAACACATTGTATATCTTAAAATTACATGTTATACATCAGTTATATCTCAATGAAGCTGGGAAAACACTAAGAGAACCACAAATATAAGTAAATTCTACAGAATCACAGAAGATGGTATGACAACTTTCAGAACATGTGGAAAAAAACACGTTTAAAAAGTTGGACTTTGACCTGGCTTACACTGGATAAGTCAGGTCAGAATTGCAGAAGTCTCTTAAAAATGGACAGAGGACCTGAATAGACACTTCTCCCAAGAAGACCTACAGTGAACTTCACTAGCTATTAGGGAAATGTAAATCAAAACCACAATGAGAGATCACCTCACACCTGTTAGAATGGCTATTATCAACAAGACAAGTAATTACAAGAGTTGGAGAGGTTGTGGAGGAAATGGAACAGTCATACACTATTGGTGGGAATGTAAATTGGTACAGCCACTATTGAAAACAGTATGAAGGTTCCTCAGAAAAATAAGAATAGAATTACCATATGACCCAGAAATCCCTCTTCTTGGCTTCTGGGTATCTACCCCAAAGATCTGAAAACATTTTCTGTAAGGGTACATGCACCCCTATGTTCACTACAGTATTATTCATGGTAGCTAAGACATGGAAACAACCAAAGTGTCCTTCAATGAATGATTGGTAATATATATACAATGTAATATTACTCAGCCATAGGAAAAGATGAAATACGTACTGCCATTTGCAACAACATGGATGGATCTTGAGATTATCATGGTAAGCAAAATAAATCAGACAGAAAAACTCAAGAACCATATGATTTCACTCATATGTGGGCTATAAACTTGAAATCAACAAAGAGCAAGACAAACAAACAAACAAAAAAATCATAGACACAGACAACAGTTTGGTGGTTACCAAAGGGTAAGGGGGGTGCAGGTGAGGTAGAAGAATGTGAAGGAGGTCAAATATATGGTGATGAAAGTAAATTTGACTTTGGGTGGTAAACTCACAATGCAATATATAGGTGATGCATTATAGAAATGTACACTTGAAACGCATATAACTTTATTAATTAGTGTCACCCAAAACAATCAGTTAAAAGATAAATGAATTACAGAAATCTCTGCACTATATTCTGCATTATGGAATAAATAGAAGGAAAAATATAGAGCTACAAGTGTATGAGTTGTGAGCAATCATGGGAGGGTAATTAGGATTAACTGACATATTTATTATAATTTATTTTTTATTTGTTACTTAAACATAAGTATTCGTATAGAAAAATATGTCATTTCAGACTACATTACCCTTATTAATTAAATAAATAATAGACATGAATATAATTTAAATCTTACGTTAGAGAACAATGATATGAGATATCCTAGAATTACTAGTTAAACTTCCATTAGTATGTGTAATGGTCCACCAAGCTTCTATGTGAAGGAAACAAGAAACTGTATTTTATCCTCTCCAAACATTAAGTTTTTCCAAAGTATGGAACCTACCTTCCTGGGGTTCTGTGACTCCTGGTGATGATGTTGGTCGAACACTTTGTTTAAGAAATGCTATAGGAAATTATTAGAAATCACTTAATTATATACAGGCTATGGGATAAGAAATTATTGCACATTAGTAGAATGAATCATTATTATTAAATGGTTTTGTTACAGTTTTGATCTTTATATAAAATAGCCTAGAAAAACTTACAAATTTTCAACAATATTCCCAAAGCAGCCATCAACACAAGGCACATTACTGCTAAGATCCCACAAATCAACCTCCATCGAGTGGTCTGAAAAGCTGTAGAGAAAGAGAGGTAGGGTGATGACTTAAAGAACAAACCTAGGAGCTGAAGTTCTTAAAAGCAGAAATCTGGAGGACAGAATTTAGAAAGGTCTTTGGTTTGACAACCCAATCATCTTGCCAAGGCATCATTGGAAAATGAAGACATTCCGATCAGAAGTCCACCCAACACCAAAATTTTTATGACATACACTTAATTTTATGACTTGGGCCAACATACCTGCCATGAGAAATGTTGTTCCAGTGTCAATACCGGTTAAGACACGATGTGTGCTTGTTCCAGAAGCATGTTGTTGAATCACGGAATTCAGCCGGAGGCTAGCAATCTGAAGGTTGTGTGTGTAGAAATTTAAAAGAAAAATGAAATGAAAAATTGTGTATTTAAGCAGTGTTCTTCAATCATGCATTAGTGAGACATGATGTATAGTATGAACAAGAAGCAGTAAAATCACTAGCTTCTAAAATGTTCTGGAAACCACAACACAGGAAATTCTCAGTGCGCATGGGTAATGTGAATTCTTCTTTGACTATCAGAACACAAGGTGAAAGGAAAAAAAATTAATATGTAATATGTACTTTTAAAAATATTTGGAAAATAGGAAAAGATAAGTAAATCAAAGGTAAATTAGCTTAGTAAGATAAAGTTCCACAAAGTAGTTTCCTTTTTGAATAATGAGAGACATTTACAATTTATCTTGTGCAAAACACAGATTAAAGCACAAGGCATACATAAGCTCATTTATTTCTGAGAATGGCTTGATAATAAAGATACATAAATATACTCATTTAAATGATGAGAAAACTAAGGAAGAACTACACACTTGACTGAAGTCTAAAGTCACTAACTTTGAAATCCAGCCAGTCTCTCTCCACAGCACACATGCCATACATTTCAAATCACACCTATTCCTCTGTGTGTCGCAGTGTTTTCTGATTTTCATTTCTTTTCTTCAGCAGAGAGCAGATGATAGTTCCATCTTTCATTCTGTGCTTCTGACACTCCCTCATTAACCAGCTATGAAAGGCAAAGATAAAAAAAAAACAACTAGAAGCAGAGTGACTCCTCATTACTCTTCCATGAATACACACACACACACACACACACACACACACACACACCTGTGCTCTACAACTGCCTCAGCTGGTCCAGCCCCACCCTTCAGTGCCTCTGTTCTCTCCAGGTTCTGTCCCCTGAAATCCTTTGAACATAACTGCAGTTGCTCTATTGTACTTATTTGTATAACATTTTAAGTATTACATGATTTACTGTGTTTTCTCATTCAGATAGTATACTGATAGTTGAATTTACAAGGTTTTGTCTTCAGAAGAATACCTTACCAGGGGAAATTTAAATGTGGGACAGATGCGTAGAATAAGAACCTTGAGAGAAGGGACTTTGATTTATGATTAAGTATCTAGAAATACAATCCACCATTCACCCATATAAAGCAGACTTCCTGAAGTTCTTGTTGTCTATATCATTTATCTTTAAGTAATACAATATTGTCATAGATGAAACTTTTTATAAAAGATGGGCTTTTCAACAAAAAAAAAAGAACAAAAAGAAAAAGATAAAACAAGGACTGTGATATGATATATAAGTTTGCCTAAAGTTAAAAGTTTCCATTCTTTTAATTTACATTGTGTGAATAAAGGTGCTTTCACTGAATCACCCAAATGGATAAGATTTAATCCTTACTTGATAATGCAAACATGAAAATTCTTCATTCATAGTTTATGCAAATTCAAGTTGAGACAGGTAACGTATAACTAATC
This sequence comes from Rhinolophus sinicus, assembly GCF_057876585.1. Classification (NCBI taxonomy): domain Eukaryota; kingdom Metazoa; phylum Chordata; class Mammalia; order Chiroptera; family Rhinolophidae; genus Rhinolophus; species Rhinolophus sinicus. Next base: position 27,835,999 of record NC_142501.1, on the reverse strand, counting down.
CTTTGCCCATTTAAAGTCTATTCTTTAACAGTTTTAATGTTGGACTAAGATGAACTAGCAAAGACCGCCTAATTTTGCTCATTTTGCCCGTGTAACATTGCTTAAATAGAAGTTTAAGATTTTGCTTTCAGCTTTAGTTTTGAAATGATACAATTTTGTGACAGAATATATCATAGGGGCTATTACTTCACTTCCAATAGTAACAGGACCACCTTCATTTGGAAGTTACTCTAAGTTCAGAACCATATTTGATTAGACTTAAATCAACTGTTGCCTTTTATTTTTCATCTTTGTTCACTGACTCAGAAGTAAATTCCATCAAAGATGTGTTCGATTAAAAACTCTAGTCTCAAAGCACAAAGAAGATAAAGAACACACAAATGTACACACTCACAGATAAGATTATATATATATCCACTCCCTTTAATTCTTTCTGAACTGCCAACTGTGTTTGCTTGTTTGATTCCTTTTTGTGAATAGGCAGTTGAATTGTTTTTGCACCAGTGTGACTATCACTTATATCTGCTTGGAGCAATACTTGTTATTGCCCCAATCTCATCCCTTAGGATATTGGCGAACTCTAGTCAATCACTATCTGCAACTTTGTATTTGCAGAGATTTTCTCCTACAGCACCTGAATGTCTTACTGCTCTCACACATGGCAGCCCAGATGTGCTGAGCAGTAGTCACCTCAATGGGCCACAACAAACAAATATCAAGACACAGCATAGTCCAGCAACCTCATCCCTACCAGAAGGCAAGTCTGAACATTGGGGTTTGTCTTATTTCCAGAATCAGTCAACAGTGGTAAGCACTAGTATCTTCTTCTAGTAGCTACATTCTGACACAACTTTTATGGTGTTCTTCCCCCCTTTCCTGAGTTAATATTCTCTTTCCAAACGTTATTCCATGCACATCCAAATAAACTTTACACTCAAAACTGTTTTCAGGGTCTGTTGCAGAAACAACCAAGTCCAAAATGCCACTGAAATGTTCAGATTGACTTACGTGTTTTTGTTTTTTGAAAAGTTAGGCATCCTTCCAGAAGATGCACCTCCCTTTGCAGGATGTCCTCTCCCCTAGTGGCCACTGTAGACAACCATCATTTATTTGAAGCAAATGATGACTCCAATAATACAAGAACATCCAACCCTGAACAAAGGACCGGAAAAAAGAAACAAATGTCCACTTAAGCTGTAAACAATGAGGTCTTTTCTCTACCAGCAATTTCTAACTAAAATGTAGTATAACATAATAATAGTATACAGGGCCATAGGCCCAAAGGGGAAATTCATTTTGATATCACTGCTTTGAAAATGCACTCATTCTCTGAGTGGAAAGAAAATCGCTAACTTCAGGCTGCAAATTATGCTCCTGTTAAGGAAGAGGGAATGTTCCCTGAGAAAGAAAAACAAGGGATTCTCACTTGATAGAGTCTCCTGTAAACATGTTAACGACAGACTGCAAAAAACTAGTAGGTTTGGCTGCTCAAAATCCTTACCTATGAAACGCTTTGGGCAAGATGTATTAGATTGCCTCACATTGTTTATGGCCACATCAAAACAAAAGCTAGGACTAGAATATAAGGATTTATGGAGCACGGCATTTGGAAAGTATCACATAAACTATATAAAAATCTCAGTATAAAATGAATATGTCATGACCAAAGCACCTCCTTTTATTTATCCTATGCAATCACAACCGTCAGTTAAATACCTCGTATGTCAATCTGTAAGTCTGGACAAGTGGCCATAAAGTGTATGCTAAGGATATAAATATCCCAGGTCCTTTTGCCTCTTTAATATGCAGGGACTCTTTGAGGTTGCATGCTTTGAAAAAAAAATGGGTGAATTGGGTTTTCCATTCCTAAAACTATGAAGAACTTCCTTGACATGACAAAAAGGAGGATAAACTAATGGTGTAATGGTGGAGGAGGGCAGGAAGATGAAAAAAGAGAGGTTAGAGGAGTGGCCAGACTGAGTGCATCTGATAGGAAGGAAACATGCTGTGAGAGGAGAGAACACATTGGGGGACACTCATGTAGACTGGAATCAGCAGACTCCTTCACCAACGTCTTAAATCATTATGGAAGTGAGTAAACATCTGACGACAACTCTGTTCTTCTTAGCATTATCAGAAGATAATTTCCCTTTTGAAGAGATAACATCCATCAAATTTAATACCATTAGACACCCTAGTTTCCTGCAACATCTAATAATTTTTGTAAGCCCTCAGCAATATTAAAAAAAAAACAAAACAGAAAAACTAATTAAAAGCCAAGATGCAACTCTAATAGTCAGGTAGAAAAGAATATTTCTTAACTTTTGTTTGGTCAGACAAATTAACTCCAAGATTCATCCTTGGCTACAAATTAATAAAACACCTCTTTATACTTTTACAGAGAAGGCTGATAAAAAGTGTAAAGAACAGAATGCAAAGCAGTTGTACCTTAGAGCGAGACCAAGTGAGAACAAGTGGGAAAAATAATTGCTCATTTTCATAAGTCCCTTTGTATTTTGGTTTTTAAAAATATATATATGCTTTGCATTGGCAAAAAAAAAAAAAAGAGGCAATTGAGAGAAAAACTCCAAAAAGCATAATGATTTGGCTTTCATAATCATATTGTCCTTATACTTTAAGAAATAAATGAAGGGGTTTCTTTAATCAGCATTGGCCCGTTGTGTGGTAACAAAGTAAAGTCCTATGTGTCTCAGTTGTGTTTTCAGTGCTTGAAATATACAAGTAGATGAAAAATAAGAATATCAATTTAAGTTTCTTAAGATATCTGTGTAACAATATCATAAAAGTGAGTTTTACAAAGCATGACACATGATATTTAGGGAAAGTATTTTCTGGATTAATCAGAAAAAAGGAACAAGTGAGAAGCGTAAGCATAAACACCCAAGAGAAAAAGTACACAGTGCTGAACAAAAGTGACCGGGACATATGTTTGTCTTGGGAAAATGTTGAAACAATCTTTGTGTGAACCCTCATTTCAGAGCAAGAGGTTCAAATTAAGTTTAATGAAATTTTAAAAAATCAGAACAATTTTTTAAAATATTTTTATTTAAAGTAGAGACAAATAAATTTAATTGTCACCAATATAAATGGCTTAAAATTTATTTCCATAGCATTTATTAAAATGAGATAAAATGCACATTGATACATTTCACTGCATACAAGAGGTAAAGAAATCAGCATGGTTTTTTAAATGCAATAACTTCCTATTTTTAGTCATTCGAGATTTGAATTTTTCTAAGAAAACATTTAAACAGGCTGTTTCTTAAATATACAATGGTTTTGATTTCGTAACATTTCCCATTCTCTGCACTCTACAGGATGATAAAATAGAGATGATGGTGATGTGTGTGTGTGTGTGTGTGTGTACAAGTGTACAAGGAACAGAACTCTAAAAGTTGTATGAGCACAGGAACACTTTCATCCCGTGAGCCTGCTGCGATATCAGGGTGAAGGTGAATTATTGTTTCCTCTGTTTTCTTGTCTCAAATTTCATACTCTGAGATCTTATTTTTAGTACAAGTCTATGAAACGTGAATTACTTGGTCAGACCTCAGCTTGAACTCAAAAATAGAGAAAGAAGAGTAGAACTAGGAGACACTTAACAAGTAAGGGTTGAAAGCAGAGCCATCCTCCCAGAACCAGGGGCTGAGTGTCTGACCCTGTACACAGGTGGTGCAGAGTTCCTAAGCCCTGGTTGGGAACAGTCAAACACAGGAGATGAATCCCTTTCCTTGCAGCTCTGATGACACAAGATTCATATATTCTGCCTGTGCAGCCCTGGACACCTTGCATTTTGGATAAAGCAAATTGCATTCATTCCGCCTGAGCCATTTAAAGCATTTCTCTCTCTCTCTCGGTCTCTCTCTGACTCCATGTCTATTCTCTCTCTCTCTCTCTCTCTCTCTCTCTCTCTCTCTCTCTCTCCCCCCCCCCCCCATTCAGCTATGCAGTATAAAATCATCACCAAATTGCACTCAGCAGAGATCGGTCAGAACTTAAAGTTTAAGCAACAGTCCATTCCTAAGTAATTAGAGAGCCCAATCCATGGCAACTGAATTCAATGAAACTTTGTGAATAAAACACTGGGTGTCTACTAGAGTTTGTATAGTCCGTCAGCTCAGGTTTTGAATGCAGCGGTAGCAAGACTTTCTTTTTTAAAAGGATGGACTCATTTCTATTTTCATACCTCTAATATAGTTCCACATGTTATTTCAGAGACATGAAAAGAGCTACGTTAGTTTAAATCAAGTGATAGTGATGACTGAAAAATTGGTATGATTTAAAGCACTTTAATTTGTTGTTGAATGAATTGATGGACAAGATGAAATTTTACTCGCAATTGAAGCCAAGTGTTACAATTATAATCGCCTATTTTATCTTTTACCTAAATTACAAAACACAAAATTCATGTTTATTTAAATAATACATCATATAGTAAGAGTCTTAAATATATATACTTTATCATGAATTAGATGATTTGATTTTCACACACAGTTGGCTATATATTTGTATTTAATAATCACCCATTTTTTATGCATTGTAAATTTTTCTAAGAGTTTAATAACTTTTCCCAAAAATCCTGAATTTTATGGAACTCATATAATTTGTTAAGGCACCTTATGTCAGTTTTATAATAAGCATTAAAGGTACAAGTAATAACTAGATGATATGTTTAAAAGTCCACTTACTGTCTAACAATCAAATTAAAATTTTTCAGTTTAATTATGAAGTATTTTCAATTTCTCCCAAAGGAACTTGTATGTACTTGGTTTGAGAAAATATTGATGTAGCGCTACTCTCTAACTGAAACATACTGTGAGTCTAACAATCACAGAGACTCCGCACTCCATCAAAATTTTTGCATCTTTACAGCTGATGTAAGACTTGGCATTTGTCCTCAATCTACTCTGAAACAAGTCACATTCACAGAAGAGGGAGAGACAACTTCAGAAAGAAACGAAGAAAGGACTCACATTAAAATTGAAGTTTTAACAAGATCGTATAAGGTAAAAAGGACTTGGAAATAGAAAACTGAGGTTACTATAGAGTTACAATTGGATAACAGACTTGTCTCATATCAAATCCTACTTAAGACAGAAATACCTCAACAAACATATTCTCTCTTCTCACATATTTGAATACAATATAACTTATGTATCAAAAAGCAATAAAATATAAAGTTTGATAAGTATCAGATCCAACACCCATGCAACTACCACCCCTGTCAAGATACAAAATTCCAGGATCACCAAGATCTGTCCTCATTTAAATTTCCAGTTAACATCTTCTTTCTCCTTACATATATTACCACCACCAAGCTCTCTAACATTATTTAGACATCTAATGTGTACTATATGCTAGTTTTGCCTGTTTTTCAAATTTTGTAACAAGAACAATGCAATATAAATTCTTCTGTGTCTAGCTTATTCTCCTCAAGGTCTTGTGATAGTCACCCAAGAACACCTCTCCACCTTACTGATGATGACTAGGCTAGGTGGGAATTACTGTGGCTGGTGTATAAGACACATGATTGATTTAAATTAGTTGGGGGACAATTTGGATACTAAAGTGGGGTCAACTTTACTGAAAACAAAGGGATCATAATGATTATTACAAAATAAAATTTTTATGCATGGAACTGCTAGGAGGATGAACTTTGGCAAATTGCTGACTCCTTTCAATAATATTTTGGTTGTTTTTGTTTTGTTTCCTTTTTTCCTTAGGTCTTTGTGAATGTGTCTCCCACTAAGTCCAAAAATTAGCAGGTTAAAATAATAAACATGCATTATATGACACAGTTTCTGAGGATTAGGAATCCTTGAGCAACCTTGGATGAAGGATATGACTCAGATTCTCTCATGAGGTCACTTTCAAAATAATGGCTGGGGCTATGTAGTCATCTGAAGGCTTGACTAGGGCAGAAAAGTAGTTTTCCAAGAGAGGCTCTCCATGTAGCTGTTGGAAATAGACTTGATTTCATTGCTGGTTTTTCATAAGAGGTTTTAGTTCCTTGTCACATGGTCCTTTCATCAGTGCTGCTCATGGGAGGATAGTTGGCTTCCCCAGATCAAGCGATCCAAAGGGAGTAGTAATGAGGGAGAAGCCACACTGTCTTTTATAAACTAGACACAGAAGTGGCATGCTATCATTTCCACTGTATTCCACTGGTCACACAGATCAACCCTGATATAATGTGGAAGGAAATCAGGCAAAGATGTGTGCACCAGAAGGAGGGGATTATGGGGGAAATCTTGCAGATTGGCCATAACACCTACTTTATGAATTTTCACCTCTTACAGTGAACACAGCCTGATTAAATAAGACATAACTGCTTTAGTACTGTAACATTTATAAGTACGATTACAACATTTATGATGTGACCCAAAAAGGATGAACAAAGTGAAGAGTAGGGTTGGTGCCTCTATAGTCTCATTATACATAGTTTGACAGAGGTTGGCAAACTATGGCCTGTGGACCAATTTGTCTCACCATCTATTTGGTAAATAAGTTTCCTTTGCAAGAAAGCCAAATAATCGTTTACATGTGTTCTGTGTTTTAAATTGCACTACAATAGCCCAACTGAGTAGTTTCAAAGAGACTGGCCCACAAAGTTGAAAACATTTGCCAGCCAGTTCTTTAGAGTGTTTTTTGACCCATGCACTAGGATGTAAAACGAAAACATTCCAAACGTCCAAAATTGTGGATATGAAAAAGGGGGAACATGTTCAAATATTTGAAGGGATATTTAATTTAAAGAAATCATAAGGCTCCAATGAGAATACTCATATAATGTTTTTAATAATGGAAAATAATATGATACAAAAGGAGAAAGAAAATTCAGATAAGAAGATGGGGACCAAGAAACTTCCAGGACAATCTCCCCAATGATCTTTTCATCTGTACAGAGACCTCATTCTTCTCTGGATGAGACTGCTGATATTTGTGTGATAAAACTTGGTTTTAGGAGCGCGGAAGCAGAAGTTTCCTGAGAGTCTTGTCACATAGTGGAGATAATATCTAACCGATTGCCTCAACTGTAAATTATCAAGAAACAAATTGGAGTTAGGTTTCACCTGAGATTTACCAACTTTAAAAAAAAAAAAAACTTACCAGAAATAATTAGTCACTTAGTTAGTTAGTTAGTTAATTAGTTAGTTACTTAGTTTTATTGTCCTTATTGGTCATGAGCAAAAACCTATGTTGAAGTATCTCTGGAGATAAGCAAAGAAAAAACATGGACTTGGCTCTGGACACCTCATGGAATATGATGTGAAAAGTGATAATTTGAACCTATGATTGGGTTTGGTTAAATGAAAAGAGTTGAGAATCATCCTGAACAAATATGAAAATGGACCACCCTTGGTTCATTGCAGAGAAAACTCTCCTAAGCAGGTAAAAAACAAACAAACCCCCCCCCCAAAAAAAAAACACAGAGATGAAATTGCCTCATGGGAGGAAGACAGGGAGATGGGATAGTTGTGACAAGACTCTATTCATTTTCATTATCAGCTTACCTATACTGTGTTTCAATTTATAATTAAAAATATATTATTGTGAAATCACATGGAAAATAAAGGCAAAACATGAAATATCCATTAAGTACAATGCATGTTCTCTTAGACCAAGTTAAAAACATTTGAAAGATGTTAGATCCCATTCATAATTTTTTGCAATACAACTTCAGTGTATTTTCCTAAGTAAAACTTCATACAAGAATGTGAAGAATTCAATTTGTAATCCTATTATATTTATACTTGAGAAATAAAATATAAGAGGTCTTTTCTTCTTCCTCATCTTTATATATTAAATATTAATTGAATGTTTAATTATTATGATTTAATTCCAATTATAAACTAGAAAGCAAACACAGATGTCAATATAAATTTTTTAAGTTGTCTGAACAATAGTTAAAAAAAGAAAATAGGCATGTGAAATCTATGAGGTCAGCAAAATCCCATCCAGGTCACAGGCATCAGGACTCTGTGTTCCCAGTCCTTCTGTAAGACACTCAGCAACCCCTCAATAAAATGGATTGCTCCCTCTCCCACAAAAAAAAGGGGGAGGGTGAGTTGTTCATATTTTACACATAACTTTTAGGAAGAAGTTCTTGAGATTAAGTAGCAATTAAGATTTTCAATGCACATGTAGATTACTCTTTTACTGATAGGTAAACAAATGGCGAGAAACATCTGTGGAGTAAAGAAATAGCTATTGTAAATTTATGTGATCAGGGCTTGTGTCCCTTCACCTTTGCAAATCTCAAAGCCATCACACAGGAACCACATATTTAGCCAAAGACTTATGATTGTTCTACAGAACTCAGGAATTCAAGAGATGACACACAAATATGTTCATCTGTGAGGCTGAATGATACACATGAGGAAAGTGTCCTATGGCACTTTTAGCTCTAAATTAAAACATATAGATGGATAAATATCCAGAAAGAACTAACTGTCAGAAAAGTGAGGTAGAGATGGTCCTTTATAACATAGACAGGACTGAAATATTGTTGATATGTATTTTATTATGTAAATTTTAAAATTTCGGCAGGGAAAATTTATAACTATGTATATGGAAGAATATATTGCATGCAATATTGAACATATGCATTAAATCAAAATGTTCATTAAATTATTTATCTTGATGCTTTATAATTTTACCTGTATGTGCACAATTTCATCAACCTTAAAACATGAGGTATCAAAATACATGAAACAATTGTATAATAAGAAAGAATTTGAAACATTGCACACATCTTAGAAGTAGATAATAATAATATAAGAGGTAAACTTACCATTCTTAGTAATACTGGATCTTGTTACCCACCCCTTCTGCCCTAAAAAACACCTAAATAAACTGCTTCTTGCAGATATAACGATTTCTTTTCCCACAGGGTTCACCCAGAACTTTTCTGCTTCTGGAATACGTTACACATTTCCGTGTATTCATGGTTTGAGAGAATGAAAATCTGTAATGAAAAATAAAATACTAACATATGATAAAAGGAAAAGAGAATGTTCAGAGATGGTGTTTTTATTAAGTAATAGAAATTTTTCAAACATTTGAAAGAGATAGTAACATACTGAGTGAACCATTGCATCTTTTTCATTCAATACCCACAGTTTTAACTATATTACAATATTATAAAATTGACGTATTGCCTCAACAATCAATAGCATTTAGGTCAGGGTTTGTTTTCTTTCTTGCCATTGTTATTAATGGTTTTAATATATAATAAACTTTGCCTCTATTTTATTTAAAGATGTATTGACTAATGTAGCCTAGGAAAAGAAATCAGAGCATAACATTTCTCATTGTGTGATGCTGCAAATACCATGTTTATAAATGAACATGAGATTCAAAGATTATAGATATGCAGAAGCCCAGCATATTTGAAACATGAGGATTCTGAGAATATTGGGAGCCTCCAGGATAAAGAATATAATAACTATCCTGATTTCCGGGGACAGCTTCTGTCTGCGTGAGCATCGGTACATGCACAACACATCCAAGTGCGTGTACCATGGAAGAAAGAGAAAGTCAAAAGTTCTTTTATGGTCATGACTACAGTAACTTCATGTCACTTGAGCACAACATTGGATGATCTAGGTGGGGCTTAAATTGGTATGTTACTGTATTTATTCTCTTTTCTGTATTCTCATGCCTTAGACATTATTTTAGCTACAGTGTTCCTGGATGCTATATTCTCTACTGAGACCTATGGAAAAACTCATAAAGGCTGGGACTGCCAGGAACTTACAGATCTTGCGAGACAGCAGAGCCATCCTCCCACAACCAGGCACCATGTTCTTCACTATAAAACAGTCCAATCCAGTACAAATACATAAGGGAGTTCGTGAAATTCTGATGGGAAACAGAGACAAACATCTTAACCTAATTTGAATCTACTCTGGGAATACTGTACTTTCAAGAAAGTTAATGTCCAACATCAGATCCAGACTTCAAATCACTTGAACTTAAATTCTTTTTTATGTCCAGTTTAGGAAGTATAATTACATGTTTCATATTTTCTCACTATAAGGCTCTTTCATTGGTTAGAAAAAGTATCACAAAATCTCATTCTTGAAAGAATAAGAAATATTCTAAAGGGTTGAATTTTCATAGAACAATAACTTCACAGATATCAACAATCAAATTTCAACCTAATTCATCAGTATATTGTCAGACAAAATTCTCTGATAGACCTACTCAACCTACACTCAACACAGTTTCCTCATGCAGCTGAAGAAACCTTTCCCTTTTTCTTAAGCAATGGGTAATTATTATGATTATGCTCTCCGTATTCATTGCACATTATATTCATGAATGATGATAAAAGCTATATAATTACTAAAGAGAGTACAAATTCAATTAAAGATCGAAACATTTAAAAAGTTCTTTGGTGGGCCGGCCCGGTGGCTCAGGCGGTTAGAGCTCCATCCTCCTAACTCTGAAGGCTGCCGGTTCAATTCCCACATGGGCCAGTGGGCTCTCAACCACAAGATTGCCAGTTCAATTCCTCGAGTCCCGCAAGGGATGGTGGGCAGCGCCCCCTGCAACTAAGATTGAACATGGCACCTTGAGCTGAGCTGCCGCTGAGCTCCCGGATGGCTCAGTTGGTTGGAGCACATCCTCTCAACCACAAGGTTGCCAGTTCAACTCCCGCAAGGGATGGTGGGCTGTGCCCCCTGCAACTAGGAATGGCAACTGGACCTGGAGCTGAGCTGCGCTCTCCACAACTAAGACTGAAAGGACAACAACTTGACTTGGAAAAAAAGGCCTGGAAGTACACACTATTCCCCAATAAAATCCTGTTCCTCTTCCCCAATAAAATCTTTAAAAAAAAAAAAAAGTTCTTTGGTCATTTGAATAAAAATAATGACCTATTATTTCTTCTTTGATTTCTCTGAAATGTCTCTTGAACTTTATCTGGCATCTTGATTTTTATAATATTTATAATACATAAAATATTTTATAAATTTTATAATACATATTCTATAAATATTTTATACTATATGAAATATATCAAATATTTATAATATAAATATTTGAGAAATTTTACATAGGTTTTGTAATGAGTGTTTTAAGGGATAGAAATGAGTAAATCATTATTACTTCAATTATAGCCATCCAGTTATGATATGATTAGAGGTTTCAAAGTATTCATGTTACTTAGATAGTATATTTTTCCTAGCTCAAAGAAAGTGCAAGAAACCACAATTAAATACATACTAATTCATCTTTGTTTTGCACTTGAAGCAAACTGGAATTCTGAGAGGCACAGAAATCCCTGCTTTCTGCCCAGGTTTTTATTTCATTAGAAATGAAGTAACAGTTGCATTTGTACCCAATCCACTTTTCTTGACAATAACAGCAGCCAGAACCTAAAAGAAAAAATGAAACATGAGTGATAACATTGGAGATTCAATTTTTTTTATTAGATGTATAGAGGTGACATTGGTTAGTAAAATTATATAGCTCTAAGTATATAATTCTGTAATACATCATTCATATATTGCATTGTGTGTTCACCACCCAGTGTCAGTTCTCCTTCCATTACCATATATTTGTCCCCCTTACGCTCTTCTTTTGTCCCCTCTCCCCTTGCCCTCGGGTAACCACTAAACCATTGTCTGTATCTATGAGTTTTTGCTTGTTTGTTTGTCTTGTTTGTTGAGTTAAGTTTTATATCCCACATATGAGTGAATCATATGGTTCTTGAATTTTTCTGTCTGACTTATTTTGATTGGCATGATAATCTCAAGATTCATCCACTGCGAGATTCAATTTTTTAAATGTTATTTACTTATTCTAAAATCATTTGTTATTGTTTCTACAAATATTCTTTGAGAATGTACTACATACACCAAAGTTCAAGGATATTTATGTGACTGAGTTAGAGATGACTCTTTTCTTCGTGGAGGGTATATATAACTTCCAATCATTTATTAATTATATTTCATGTTAATTAGGGTAATTATACACAAGACATTCCTTATGTTAAAACATCCCCTAAAAGAGTATATGATGGGGGATGGTTAGAAGAATCTTTATTTAAGGAAGTAACCCAAAGTTGAGCCCTGCTGTGTAACTAGAGTGAATTAGAGGAAAGAGATATTTAAAGAAGGCAAGCATTGTAGCATATTTCCTGAGTCAGAAAAAAGTATGATACCTTGGGAGAAATTTGATATATATTTTAAATATTTTATTTTCAAAACGAACATAAATAAAACAATTAATTTGAAGACCAGTCATAAAGTTTACCAGTGATTGAGTCTTGAACATATACTGTTCTCAGTGATTGCTACTCAAATCATTGCCAAATGAATGTTGTTGAAGTTGTAGAGAGAATGGTGGTTACCAGTGGCTGAGTGGTGGAGGCAATGAAGACATGTTGACAAAAGGGTACAAACTTTCACTCAGAAGATTAATACATTCTGAAGATCTACTGTATAACATGTGGTTAGAGTTAATAATGCTGTGTTATTTACTTCTAAGTTGCTAAATAGTAGATGTTAAGTCTTCTCATAACATAAAATAAATAGTCATTATTTGACATGATGGAGGTATTAGGTAGTCCTACCTTGGCAATCATATTGCAATATATAAGTATGTCAAATGAACACAGTGTACACCTTAAACTTGCACAATGCTATACATCAATTACATCTCAATGTAGCTGGGAAAACACTATGAGAACCACAGATGTAAGTAAATTCTCTAGGTTCACAGAAGATGGTAAGACAACTTGCAGAACATTTAAAACAAATACATTTTTAAAAATTGAACCTTGTCCTGTCTTCCACTGGATAAGTGAGATCAGAACTGCAGAAATCTCTTAAAAATGGGCAGAGGACATGAATAGAGACTTCTCCCAAGATAATATACAATCAACAAAAAATGCTAAACCTCACTAGCTATTAAGGAAATGCAAATCAAAACCACAACAAGAAACCACCTCACACCTGTTAGAATGGCTATTATCAACAAGTAATTGCAAGAGTTGGAGAGGTTGTGGAAAAAAGGGAACCCTCGTACACTGCTGGTGGGAATATAAACTGGTACAGCCCATATTGAAAACAGTATAGAGGTTCCTCAAAATATTAATAATAAAATTACCATATGATCCAGCAGTCCCTCTTCTGAACTTATGGGTATTTATCTACCAAAAACACTTAACTGTAAAGATATGTGTACCTCTATGTTCATTGCAGCTTTATTCATGATGGCTAAGACATGAAAACAACTAAAGTGTCCTTCGATATATAATTGGATAAAGAAGATGTGGTCCATATATAAAATGGAATGCTAGTCATAAGAAAAGATGAAATACAGCCATTTGCAACAACTTGAATAGATCATGCCAAGCAAAATAAGTCAGACAGAAAAAGTCAAGAACCATATGACTTCACTCATGTATGGCATATAAAACTGAAAGCAAGAAAGAACCAAGACTAACAAACAACAAGCAGCAAAACTCATAGACACAGACAACAATTTGGTGGTTACCAAAGTGTAAGGAGGTGGGGGTGAGGCTGAAGAGGGTAAAGGGTATTAAATATACGGTGATGAAAGTTAGTTTGACTTTTTGTAGTGAACACAATGCAATATATAGATGATATATTACATAATTGTATATTTGAATCCTATATAATTTTATTAACTAATGTCACCCAAAAATTTTAATTAAAAAATTAATTAATTGCAGAAATCTCTGCACTATACTCTGAATTATGGAATAAATAGAAGCAAAATTATAGAGATATGAAATATTAGTTATGAACAATCATGGGAGGATGATTAGGATTAGCTGAAATAATTATTATAATTTATTTTTCATTTGTTACTATATACTTAATAAATAAATAAATAAATAAATAAATAAATAAATAAATAAAGCTCATCAATGTAGTTTAATTCTTACATTAGAGAAGAATAAAATGCGACTATCTACAATTAGTAGTTAAATTCGCATTACTATGTGTAATGGGCCATCAAGTTTCTGTGTGAAAAAAAGAAGTAACTGTCTATTTCATCCTCTACGAACATTAAGTTTTCCCAAAGTATAGAACCTACCTTCCTGGGGTTCTGTGGTTCCTACTGGTGATGATGTTGGCCGAATACTTTGTTTAGGAAATGCTGTAGGAAATGATTAGAAATTAAATATATACAGACTATGGATAAACAAATTATTACACAATGTAAATTGAAACCTTTATTTTTAAATGTTTTCATCACAGTTTTAATTTTAATATAGATTTGCTTACAAAAACTTACAATTTTTCAACAATATCCCCAAAGCAGCAATCAACACAAGGCACATTGCTGCGAAGATCCCACAAATCAACCTCCATGGAGTGGTCTGAAAAGCTGTAGAGAAAGAGAGGTAGGGTGATGACTTAAAGAACAAACCCAGGAACTGAAGGTGTAAAAGCAGAACCCAGGCAGAAAGAATCCAAAAAGTTCTTTGGTTTGACAACCCAATCATCTTGCCAGTGCAATTTTGGATAATGAAGACATTCCATTCAGAAGTTCATCCATCATCAAAATTTTTATGACATACACTTAGTTTTATGACTTTGGCCAACATACCTGCCATGAGCAATTTGTTCCAGTGTTGATACCGGTTAAGACACGATGTGCGCTTCTTCAAGAAGCACGTTGTTGGATCACGGAATTCACGTGGACTCTAGGAATCTGTACATTGTATATGTAGAAATTTAAAAGAAAAATTGTATATTCAAGCAGTGTTCTTCAATCATACATTGGTGAGACACGATATATAATATGAACAAGAAGCAGTAAACTCACTAACGTCTAAAATGTTCCGGAACCACAACACAGGAAATTCTCAGTGCACATCTGTAGGCGAATTCTTTGACTATCAGAGAAGAGGGTGAGAGACAGTTTGTTTTTCTTTTGATGTTCAAATATCTGTCATCTTTGAAAAGTATTTGAAATAGAGAACAAAAGCTATGCAAACCTAACATAAATTTACTTAGTATAATAAAGTTCCACAAAGTATTTTCCTCTTTTCATAATGAGAAACATTTACAATTTACCTTGTACAAAACACAGATTAAAGCACTTGGTGTATATTAGCTCACACTTATTTCTGAGAATGACTTAACAATAAAGATACATAAATACACTCATTTTAATGATGAGAAAACTGTGGCAGAACTGCACACTTAACTAAAGTCACTAACTTTGAAACCCAGGCAGTCTTTCTATAGAGCACACATGCAGTACATTCAAATCATACCTATTCTTCTCTGTGTCGCTGTGTTTTTCTAATTTTCTTTCTTTTTTTTTTAAACAGAGAGAAATTGGTATTTCCACCTCTCATTCTGTGCTTCTTATCCCTGCCTCATTAACCAGCTATTATGGAAGGCAAATATCAAAAAGGTAGAACCAGAGTGACTCCCCATTACTCTTCCATGAACACACACACACACACGCAACACACACACATACACACACACACCTGTGCTCCACAACTGCCTCAGCTGGTCTAGGCCCACCCTTCAGTGCCTCTGTTCTCTCCAGGTTCTGTTCCATGAAATCTTTTGAACAAGACTGCAGTTGTTCTATTGTAATTATTTGTATAATATTTTAAGTATTATACAATTTACGGTGTTTTCTCATTCAGATAGTATACTGACAGTTGAATTTACAAGGTTTTGTCCTCAGAAGAATACCGTATCAGGGGAAATTTAAATGTAGGACAGATGAGTAGATTAAGAATCTTGAACGATAAATATCTGGAAATACAATCTACTATTCAACACATAGAAAGCAGACTTCCTAAGTTTTTTGTTGTTGGTATTATTTTTGTTTAAGTATTACAGTATTATCACAGATTAAACTTTTTGTAAAAGAAGGCATTTCAACCAAATAAAATGACAAAAAGAAAAAGAAAAAACAAGAACTGTGATATGATATCTCAGTTTCTCTGAAGTTAAAAGTTTCCATCCTTTTACTGTGCATTGTGTGAATAAAGGTCCATTCTCAGAGCCACCAAAATGGATAAAATTTAAATCCTTGCCTGATAATGCAAGTATGAAAATTCTTCATCCATAATTTATGCAAATCCAAGATGAGAGATAATGTATAAATGATTTTTTGCCCACTTGAAGTCTATTATTTTACAGTTTTAATGTTGAACTAAGCTGAACTAACAAAAACTGCCCAATTTTGTTCATTTTTGCCTATGAAACATTGCTTTAACTAAATAGAAGTTTAAGATTTTGCTTTCAGCTTTAGTTTTGAAATGATGCAATTTTGTGATAGAATATATCATAGGGTTATTACTCCACTTCCAGTATTAACAGGACCACCTTCATTTGAAAGTTACTATAAGTTTTCAGAACCATATTTGTTGAGACTTAAATCAACTGTTGCCTTTTATTTTTCATCTTCATTCACTGACTCAAAAGTAAATTCCATCAAAGATGTGTTCAATTTAAAACTCTAGTCTCAAAGCACAAAGAAGATAAAGAACACACAAATGTACACACTCACAGATAAGATTATATATATACAACCCCTCCCTTTAATTCTTTCTGAATTGCCAACTGTGATTGCTTGTTTGATTCCTTTTTGTGAATAGGCAGTTGAATTGTTTTTGTGCCAGTGTGATTGTCACTCATATCTACTTGGGACAATGGTTGTCATGGCCCCATCCATCCCTTAGGATATTGGGTGAACTCTAGCCAACCACTGTCTGCAACTTTGTATTGCTGACTTTTTCTTCTACAGCAGTTGAAAGCCTTGCTGCTCTCATACGTGGCAGTCCAGAAGTGCTGAGCAGTTCTTACCTCAATGAGCCATAACAAACAAATATCAGGATATAGCGTAGTCCAGCAACCTCAGCCTTACCATAAGGTAAGTCTGAACATTTACTAGAATCAGTCAACAGTGTTAAGCACCAGCCTCTTCTAGTAACTACATTCTGAGGAGGAACTTTATTGTGTTCTTCCTTCCATTTCCTGTGTTAATATTCTCTCCAATCTCTATTCCATGCACATCCAAACAAACTTTGCACCCAACGTCGTTCTCAGGGTCTGCTGCACAGACAACCAAGCAGGGTATTCCACTGAAATGTTCAGATTAACTTATGTGCTTTGTTTTGAAAAGTTAGGTATTCTTGCAGAAGACTCACCTCTCTTTGCAGGATCTCCTCTCCCCTAGTGGCCACTGCAGGCAACCACACATTTTATCCCCTGTAATTTAGGATCGCCCCTTGTTCAAAGCAAATAAGGACTCTAATAACTACAAGACCATCTAACCCTGAATAAAGAGCCTAAAAAAAGAAATGAATATCCACTTAAGATGTGAACAGTGAGGTCTTTTCTCTACCAGCAATTTCTAACTAAAGTGTTGTATATCAAAATAATAGTATACATGGCAATAGTCCCAAATGAGAAATTTATTTTGATCTCACTGCTTTGAAAATGCATTCATTGCCTGAGGGGAAAGAAAATTGCTAGCATCAGGCGGCAAATTATTCTCCTTTTAAGGAATTGGGAATCTTCCCTGAGAAAGAAAAAAAAAAAGGATTCTGACATTGTAGAGTCTTCTTAAACATGCTAATGACAAATTTACTAGCAAACACTAGAAAGTTTGACTGCTCAAAATCCTTACCTAGGGAATGCTTTGGGCAAGATGTATTAGATTGCCTAATATTGTTTACGCCCAAAACAAAACAAAAGATGGGTCTAGACTACACAGATTGTGTAGCATGCAACCTTGAAAATGTCACATAAATTATATAAAAATCTCAGTATAAAATGAAGATGTGTCATGACCAAAACACATCCTTTTGCTTACCCTGTGCAATCACAACCATCAGTTAAATACCTCATAAGTTAATCTGTAAGTCTGGACCAGTACCCATAGAGTATGTGCTGAAGATATAAATATCCCAGATCCTTTTGCCTCTTTAATATGCAGTGACTCTTTGAGGATGCATGCTTTGAAACCTGGATAGATCTTAAGGTTATTATGCTAAGCAAAATAAGTCAGACAGAAAAAGTCGAAACGATATGATTTCACTGATATGTGATAGATAAAACTGATAGCATTAAAAGAACAAGAAAAACAAACAAAGGAAAAAAAACATAGACATAGACAATAGTTTAATGGTTACCAAGGATAAGGGGAAAGGGGTAGTAGATGAGGGTAAACGGGATCAAATATATGGTGATGGAAGGAGAACTGACTCTTGGTGGTGACACACAATGTGATATAAAATGATGTATTACAGAATTGTACACCTGAAGCCTGTGTAACTTTACTAACCACTGTCACCCCAATAAACTTTAAATAAATAAATAAATAAATTCAGATAAGACTACACACACAAAAAAGAAAAGAGAAAAAAGAAATGGGTGAAATGGTGTTACCCATTCCTAAGACTATGAAAAACTTCCTTGACATGATGAAAAGGAGGATAAACTAATGGTGGAATGGTAGAGGAGGGTAGGAAGATAAAAAAAGAGGTCAGGTGGCTAAACTGAGCACTACTGAAAGGAAGAAAACATGCTATGAGAGGAGAGAACACATTGGGGGACAACTCATATATACTCGAATCAGCAGACTCCTTCATCAACATCTCAAATCATTATGGGAAATGAGTACACATCTGAAGACAACTCTCTTCTTCTTACCATTATCAGGAGATAATTTCCCTTTTAAAGAGAAACCTCTGTAAAATTTAATAACGTCATACAACTAGTTTCCTACAGCACCTGATAATCTTTGTATTCTTTCCATCACCATATATGTGATCCCCTTTACCCTCATCTACCACCCCCACTCTCCTTACCCTCTGGTAACCACTGAACTATTGTCTGTGTCTATGAGTTTTTGTTTCTTCATTTGTTTGTCTTGTTCTTGTGTTGTTTGCAGTTTTATATACCACATATCAGTGAAATCATGTAGTTCTCGACTTTTTCTGTCTGACTTATTTTGCTTAACATTATAATCTCATGATCCATCCATGTTGTTGCAAATGGTACTATTTCATCATTTCTTATGGCAGAATAGTATTCTATTATGTATATATACCCCAACTTCCTTATCATTTATCTACCTTTAATTTAAAAAAATAGCAGGGCAAAAAATAATAATAATAAAAAACTGTGTAATCCCTCAACAATATAAAAAAATAATAACAACAATAAATTAATTAAAAACCAAGATGAAACTCTAATAGTCAGGTAGAAAAGAGTATTTCAGAACTTTTGCTTGGTCAGATGAAAGGACTCCAAGATTCATCCTTGGCCAGAAATTAAGAAAACACCTCTTCATACTTTTACAGAGAAAGCTGATATAAGTATAAAAAACAGAATGAAAAGCAGCTGCCCCTTAGAGAGACACCAAGTGAGAACAAGTAGGAAAAATAATTGTTCATTTTCATAAGTCCTTCTGTATTTTGTTTTTAATATATATATATATATATATATATATATATATATATATATATATATACCCTAGGCCATGACAAAAAAATTTAAAAAAAGACAATTGAGAGGAAAGTTCCAAAAAGCATAATGATTTGGCTTTCATAGTCACGTTGTCTTAATACTTGAAGAAATAAATGAAGGGTTTTTGTTTTTTTAATCAGCATTGGCCCATTGTGTGGTAACAGTGAAATCAAGTCCGATGTGCCTCAGTTGTGCTTTCAGTGCTTGAAATATACAAGTAGATGCAAAATAAGTATATCAGTCCAAGTTTCTTAATATATCTGTGTAACATTATCATCAAAGTTAGTTTAACAAAGCACAACTCATGGTATTTAGGGAAAGCGTTTTCTGGATTAATTGGGAAAAAAAGGCAAATGAGAAGCGTAAGCAAAAACACCAAAGAGAAAAAGTACACAGTGCTGAACAAAAGTGACCAGGACATAGATTATGTTTGTCTTGGGAAAATGTGGACGCAAACACCGTGTGAACCCTGGTTTCAAGGCAAGTGGTTCAAATCAATGAAATAAAAAAAAATCAGAAAAATTTAAAATATATGTTTTTATTTAAAGTAGAGACAAATAAATTTAATTGCCACCAATATAAATGGTTTAAATTTTATTTATATAATATTTATTACAATTAGACAAAATACACATTGATACATTTCGCTGTGTACTGGATGTAAAGAAATTAGCATGATTTTTAAAAATATAATAACTTTCTATTTTGACTCATAGGAGGTTTGAATTTTTCCTAGGAAAAGTTACACAAGCTGTGTCTTATAAATATAATGGTTTTCATTTCATAACATTTCCCATTCCCCGTACTCTACAGGATGATAAAATAGAGACGATATGTATGCGCGCGCGCGTGCGCGCACTCACAAAAGGAACAGAACTCTTAAAATTTGTGTGAGCACAGGAGCACTTTCATCCCGTGAGCCTGCTGCAATATCAGGGTAAAGGTAAATTATTATTGTTTCCTTGGCTCAAATTTCATGTGCTGAGACCTTATTTTTGTGCGAGTCTATGAAACGTGAATTGCTTAGTCCGACCTCAGCTTGAACTCAAAAACAGCAAAAGAACAGTTGAACTAGGAGACACTTAACAAATTAGGGTTGAAAGCAGAGCCATCCTCCCAGAACCAAGGGCTGTCTGACCCTGTACACAGGTGGTGCAGAGTTCCTGAACCCTGGTTGGGAACAGTCAAACACTGGAAATGAATCCCTTTCCTCGCAGCTTAGAAGACACAAGATTCGTACATTTACTTCTTCCTGTACAGCCCTGGGCACCTTGCATTTTGAATAAAATAAATGCATGCCATCAGCCTCAGCCATTTAAAGTAATGCTTATAAGTTACTTTCTCTTACCATAAAAGAATAATCATGACTCATTTCTCTCTCTCTTGATCTCTCTCTGTCTCTGTGTCTCTGTCTCTCCCCCATTCCCCTCTCCGTATACACATTCAGCCATGGAGTATAAATCACTACCAAACTTCACTCATCTTAACAGAGGTCAGAACTTAATGTGTTAAGCAACAGTTCCTTCCTAAATAATTAGAGAGGTCATCCCAAGACATCTAAATTAAATGAAACTTTGTGAATAAAACACCGGGCATGTCCTAGAGTTTGTATGTCCCTGAACTTAGGTTTTGAAAGCAATGGTAGAAAGACTTTCTTTCTTAAAAGGATGTGATAAATAGATGATGTGTTACAGAATTGTACACCTGAAATCTATGTAACTTTACTAACAATTGTCACCGCAATAAACTTTAATTAAAGAAAAAAAAAAGGATGGACTAATTTCTATTTTCATATCTCTAATATGGTTCCTCATGTTATTTCAGAGACATGGAAAAAGTTACATTAATTTAAACCAAATGACAGCGATGATAAAAAATTATGATGATTCAAAGTACTTTAATTTGCTGTTGAATAAATTGACGGGTAAGATATTTTATTGTATATTGAAGCCATGTGTTAGAATTGTGATCACCTATTTTATTTTTAATTACCTAAATTACAAAACACAAAATTCATAAGTTTATTTAAATAATACATCACATAGTAAGAATATTAAATACAGGTACTTTATTCATGACTTAGACCATTTGATTTTCACACACAATTGGCTATATCTTAGTGTTTAGTAATGACCAATTTTTTATGTATTGTCAGTTTTTCTGACAGTTTTATAACGTTTTCCAAAAACCTAAATTTTGTGCTACTCATGTAATTTGTTAAGGCATTTATGCCAGTTTTACAATAAGTGTTTATAGTATAGGTAATAACCAGATAATATGTTCAAAAGTCCACTTAATGTCTAATAATCAAATTAAAATTGTTCATCTTAATTATGAAGTATTTTTAATTTCTCCCCAAGGAACCTGTGTGATACTTGGTTTGAGAAAATATTGATGTATCTATACCTTGTAACTGAAATACACTGCGATTCTGACAATCACAGACCCTCACACTCTATCAAAAATTTTGCATCATTACAAATGAGGTCACACTTGCATCTGTCCCCAATCTACTATGAACCATGCCACAGTCACAGAAAAGGGACAGACAACTTCAGAAAGAAACAAAAAAAGGACTCACATTAAAACTGAAGTTTTAAAAACCTTACTGAAAACAAATGGATCATAATGATTATTACATAAAGAAAATGTTTATGCATGGAACTGCTGGACGATGAACTTTGGAAAATTGCTGACTCCTTTCAATAATATTTTGGTTGTTTTTGTTTAGTTTCCATTTTTTCTTAGATAGGTCTTCGTGACTGACTCCACCACTAAGTCCAAAAATTAGCAGGTTAAAATAATAAACATGTATTATATCACAAAGTTTCTGAGGATTAGGAATGCTTGAACAACTTAGGAGGAAGGATGACTCAGATTTTCTCATGAGGTTACTGTCAAAATAATGGCTGGGACTATAGTCATCTGAAGGCTGGACTAGGGTGGGAAAGAAAGGCTCATTATTGTTGAGGTTCATAGCTGTTGGAATAGACTTGATTTAATTGCTAGTTGTTCATAAGAGATAAGCATAGAGATGTCCCAGTCCGCTATGAAATAATAATCTTTATTAGGCAACTGTAGAGGTCACTAATGGAGGAACTAAGAATTTGTATATCAGGATACTAGAAAAGTATTCCTCGTCCTGGCATATGTGAATTAAATTCCAGTTACCTCATCAGAAACCAAAAGGCAGTGTTTAATTTCAACAAAGTATACAGTAGCAATTAAAACAAATTTTAGGAATTGTTGGTATGGTATTCAGGCTTTAAGATGACTCATAGTTTCCATGATGTGATATATACCTGTATAACCTCCTCTCCTTTAGTTTCATTGGGATTTGTGAGGACAGGCATACCTCCTTTCTCTGAGCTTCTCTTTATTGTGCTTCACAGGTGTTGCATTTTTTACAAATGGAAGGCAAGACCATCCACCAGCAAAAATATTATGACTAGCATTTTTGTGATACTTTCTTTATTAATGTGTTTTGGAACCAACCCCACAATATCTCTGAGGTATGCCTGTATGATGGGATGTGACTCTGTGATGAGAATACAGTAAATATCAAAGATGAGGCTATTTTCCAGATGTTATGAAGGATCTACATTAGCCAATTTTCAGTTATCCTGACATAATCAGAAATACACTGCAAAAAGATTATACAGGACAGATAGAGAGAGGAGTCAGAGAAGCTCTCCACATGGCCTTGAAGAAACAAGAAGCCATGGTGTGACTGTCAGTGCAGAGTGGCAGCCTTGTGGGCTGAGGGCCTCAGTCCTACAACCACAAAGAAATTCTGCCAACAGCCTCAATGAACTTGAAGAGGAAGCTGAGTTTCATATGAGAATGCAGCCTAGCCAAGACCCTGATTCCAGCCTTGTGGAACCACGCATAAAGGAAACAACTAAGCCATGCCCAGTTTCTGATCCATAAATAATATGAGATAATAAATATGTGCTGTTTTATGTTTCCAAAGTACTCATTATTTGTTATGTACCAATATATAACATGTATTATATACATTAGGGTCATACATTTAGGGTAACAAGATAAAATTAAAAAGGTATAAGCTTTACAATGTTGTTCATTATATTCCCCAAATTGCCTTTCATGTCCCTATGGCAATATTGTGGCTACCAATTTGCGCTTTCTAATCCCCTTACCTTCTCCCCCATCCCCACCCATCTCCCATCTAGCAACCATCAAATTTTTCTCTATATCTCTGAGACTATTTCTGTTTAGTTTGCTCATTTATTCTGTTCTTTAAATTCCACATATAAGTGAGATCATATGATATTTGTCTTTCTCCATTTGACTTATTTCTTTAGCATAATATTCTCTAGGTCTATTTATATCTTTGCAAATGGTAAGATTTCATTCTTCTTTATAGCCGGGTAATACTCTATTGTATAAATGTACCACATTTTCTTAATCCAGTGGTCTACCGATGGGCATTTTGGTTGTTTCCATGTCTTGGCTATTGTGAATAGTACTGCAATAAACATGAGGTGC
This sequence comes from Rhinolophus sinicus, assembly GCF_057876585.1. Classification (NCBI taxonomy): domain Eukaryota; kingdom Metazoa; phylum Chordata; class Mammalia; order Chiroptera; family Rhinolophidae; genus Rhinolophus; species Rhinolophus sinicus. The sequence continues at coordinate 27,811,979 of NC_142501.1, read as the reverse complement.
GTAGATTTTTTCGAATTTGCATTCTGGAGTTCTCTGGATAAATACCTAGAAGTGCAATTGCTGGGTCATAAGGTAGCTTCGTTTTCAGTTTTTTTGAGATACCTTTATACTGATTTCCATAGTGGCTGCACCAATCTACAATCCCCCCAATAGTGTACAAGGGTTCTCTTTTCTCCACATCCTCGAAGGCACTTATTGTTTGTTGATTTATTGATGATAGGCATTCTGACGGGAGTGAAGTGGTATCTCATTGTGGTTTTTATTTGCATTTCTCTAATGATTAGTGAGGTTGAACATTTTTTCATGTCTGTTGGCCGTTTGTATGTGTTGCGACCTGCACAACACAAGCCATGGGAAGACTAGGGAGGCCGCGAGGATTAAACTATAATAAAGAGACAGAGACTCAAATATAGTTAAATCACAGAGGACCAAGGGACTCGCAGCCTCAAGAGACTGGAACCCCAAATTGGATCACTGACAGTATTTACAAACAATGAACATCACATGATTAGAGGCAGGGTCTGTGAAACTCTTACACCATTTCAAAAAAATGATTTCAATACCCAATTATTTGTCCCAAAGCAGCCGAAGCATATAGTCCCAAGATGACTAAGGTCCGGTATGTACCACCCTGGGGGAGAGAGTCTCTCAGTGAAACTGTCCCATGAGCTGAGCAGAAAGAGCTTGATCTTAATGCTCTAATGGGCCTCTCACAATAAGGTGAGAGGGAGGAGCAGAGGCAAGAAGCAGCTTCCCACAAGAACAAGAGGAAGGAGGGGCAAGGCTCCTTCCTATTATTTCTTATAACAGCTCATTGGGGTCTCAACAGGGTCCCGTCTGGCTTGAGTTGTCCCTCCTGCGAGGAATCTTACTCGTCGTTGACTGCAGACCCTTCTCTTGAAGACCAGATGGAGAGACTCAGGATATTATAAACTCAATCCCAGAGAGGCACAGTCCCACAGATTCTTCTTTCCTTAGGGAAAGGTTGGGGGGGACAGATGGCTAGGCTGCTGTGTGACCACATCATGTTCTCCTTAGAGAACTGTCTCTTCATCTCCTCTGCCCATTTTTTAATCGGGTTGTTCGTTTTTTTGGTGTTGAGTTAATTAAGGGTGTCAGGTTGGTACTTTTCTTATTAGGGAGATCACTTCATGGATGGTGTAGATTCCTGACACTGTAATATACACCTGAAGTTGAAGCTGAATAATATTGAGCATCAATAATAAATATATTGAACATCAATAATAAATATATCAGTAATAAATAAATAAATATATATGTATATATTGTCACAGGATGTGGGGTACAGCATAGGGAATCGATTCAATGGAATTGTAATAGCTATATAGAATGTCAGAAGGGTAGAAGTTTGCGGCGGGGGTTATCACTTTGTGAGGGGTTTAAATGTCTAACTATTACATTGTTCTGTACACCTGAAACTAATAAAAAATGATAACAAAAGTATAAGTGAACTATTGGCAATATTATTTTGTTATATGGTGTGTTTCTTGGACATTTCCTTACCCTTTACATTCAACAATGAGATAGTCAGTCAAGTAGACTTTTCCATCTGCATTAGCTCATGTCATAGCAAAAAAACCCCACAAAAAACAAAAACAAACAAGCAGAGAGCAAAAGAAGAAAATCAATGTGTCTTTCCCCAGAGAATATATGAGAAATCTCATTTCAAAGGGAAAAACATTTGTTTGTTTGTTTGTTTGTTTGTTTCTTTGTTTGTTTGCTTTTGGTAGAAAGACTTTTACATAAAATATCTTTCCCATCCCAAAGACTGCTATTATATTTTCAGGATAAAGGAAAGCAGAATGCAGGTAAGAGTGGGGGGAACAATAAGCAAAATGCAATGGGCAGGAGGTCCTGAACTGACTATAACCAACATGATAAGACCATGCTGTGAGAAAGACACTCTGCCATGGGTGACCATATCCCCCATTAAACACAGAACTTTCCATCACAATTCCCTGAAATGATAGGAAGCTGGAGAAAACCTCTGAGTTGTAATAAGGAGGCAACGGAAATTTCTACTATCAGAGGGACAATTTTGACATAGATTATTCTCTGAAGTCACACATAATCCACGGTATTAATCACCTTCTGTTTACTTATTGCTTTTGTAACTGTGATGAATGTTTATGAGTTCTCAGAAAAAAGCATGGATTTGATTCTGGACACTTCATGGGTGATGATGTGAAAAGTGATTCATTTGAACCTATGCTTGGGTTGGCTAAATGAAAAGAGGTGAGATTCACCCTGAACAAATATAAAAATGGACCGTACTTTGTTCATTACAGAGAAAACCACTCTAAACAGGAAAAAAACAAGCAAAACAAACAATAAACAAACATGAAATTGCCTAATGAGAGGAAATAAGGGAGATGGGGTAGTTGGGACAGTAAATTATTCATTTCCATTGTCAGCTGACTGATATTAATTTAAATTTGTAATTAAATATATATTATTGTGAAATCACAATAAAATGTGATTGGACATTGTGAATGGACAATAAAAAAGAATATGAAATATCCATTAAGTACAATGCATGTTCTCTTAGGCGAAGCTAAATATTTGCAATGTGTTATAGCCCATCCTTTATTTTTTGCAATATACCTTTAGTGGATCTTTGTAAGTCAATCTTCATACAAGAATGTGAAGAGCTCAGAATATATTTATTGAAGTCCTATTATGTTTATAGTTTGAGAAATAAAAAAAAGAGGTCTTTTCTTCTTCCTGGATCTTTATATATTAAATATTAATTTGGATTCTTAATTAGTATGATATAATTAAAACATAAAATGAGAAAAACACAGATGTCAATATAAATTTGTAAAGATGTCTAAACAACAGTTAAAAAAAGAGAATAGGCTTTTGATATCTGGGAGGTCAGGAAAATCCCATCCAGTCAAAGGCATCAGGACTCACTGAGTTCCCAGTCCTTTGTGAGACACTCAGAAATCCCTCAATAAAATCGATTGCTCCCTCTCTCACAAGAAAAAAAGAAAAAGAAAAAGGAGTTGTTCATATTTTATTTTATTTTTTTAAACTTTTTTTAAATTAAAGTTTATTGGGGTGACAATTGTTACTAAAGTTACATAGGTTTCAGGTGTACAATTCTGTAATATGGCATCTATATCTCACATTGTGTGTTCACCACCCAGAGTCTGTTCTCTTTCCATCAGCACATATTCGAGTTGTTCATATTGTACACATAACTTTTAGAAAAATATTTTTAGTATTAATTAGCGATTAAGATGTTCAACGCCCATGTAAGTGACTCTTTTACTGATGAATAAGCATAAGGCAAGAAACATCTGTGGAGTAAAGAAACAGCTATTGTAAATTTATGTAATCAGGGCTTGTGTCCCTTCACCTTTGAAAATCTCAAAGCAATCACACAGGAACCACATATTTGGCCAAAACTTACGGTTGTTCTACAGAACTCAGGAGCATCAATAGAAGACACACAAATGTGTTCCCCTCTGAAGCTGAATGACACATCTGAGGAAACTTCCCTATGGAATTTTAGGCTCCAAATTAAAACATATAGATGGATAAATATCCAGAAAGAACTGACTTCCAGAAAAGTGAGTAGAGATGGTACTTTATAACATATACAGGACTGAAATGATGTTGATATGTATTTTATTATGTAAATTTTTAAATTTCTGCAGGGAAAATTTATAACAATATATATGGAAGAATATATTGCATGCAATATTGAACACACGCATTAACTCAAAATATTCATGAAATTATTTATCTTGATGCTTAATAATTTTACCTGTAGGTGAACAATTTCATCAACCTTAAAACACTGGGTTTCAAATATATGAGTATGAAAGAATTGCATAATAAGAAACAATTTGAAACATTTCACATATCTTAGAAGTAGGTAATTAGTAATAACATAAGAGTAATACCGGACCTTGTGGCCTACTGTTTCTGCGCTAAGAAACAACTAAATAAGCTGCTTCTTACAGACATAACGATTTTCTCTTTGACAAGCTTCACCCATAAAACTTCCACTTGTGCTATATATTATGCAGTACCGTGTATTTACAAGTTGAGAGAATGAAAACCTGTAAAGAAAAAAAAATATTAACATATGATAAAAGGAAAAAAATAGTATTCAGGGATGGTGTTTTTATTAAATGACAGAACTTTTTAAAACAATTGAATGAGTTACTAACATACTAGCCACTGCATCTTTTTCATTAGTCACAGTTTTCATGATATTATAATATTACAAAATTGCTTTATTGCCTCAATAATCAATAGGTCAGGGACATTTTTGTTCCTGCCATTGTCATTGATGGTTTTGATATGTTTTAAACTTTGCCTCTATTTTGTTTAAAAATGTATTAACTAATTTAGCCTAGGAAAAGAAACAGATCATAAATATTGTCATTGCGATGATGCAAATACCATGTTTATAAATGAACATGAAATTTTAAGATTACAAATATGCTGAAGACCAGCATGTTTAAAACATGAGGATGCTGAGAATATTGGGCGCCCCCAAAATAAAGAATATAATGACTATCCTGTTTTCCCAGGGCAGCTTCTGTCTGTGTGAACAACAGTACATGCACAACACATCCAAGTGTGTGTACCAAAGAAGAAAGAAAAAGTCATAAGCTTTTTTATGGTCACAAGTACACTAACTTCATGTCACTTGAGCATAAACCTGGTTGTTCCAGATAGGGCTAAAATTGTTACTGTCCTGTATCTATTCTACTTTCTGTATTCTCAGGATGCGGAGAGGTTATTTTACCTACAGTATTCCTGATGTCACATTCTTTGGTCAGACCTAAGGATAAACTCAGAAAAAGCCTTGAGCGGGAGAAACTCACAGATCTGGGGAGAGAGCAGAGCCATCCTCCCACTGCCAGAGACCTTGTTCTTCATTGTAAGACAGTCCAATCCAGTAAAAAAATTTGATGTGGTTTGAGAAACTCTGATGAGAAACAGAGACAAACATATTAACTTAATTTGAGTCTATTCTGAAAATGAAGTACTTTCCAGAAAATCAGTGTCCAGCATCATATTGAGACTTCCAATCACTTAAACTGAAATTCTTTTTTATGTCCAGTTTAGGAGGTATAGTCACATGTCTCATATTTCCTCACTATAAGGCCCATTCATTTATGGAGACAAAATACCACAAAATCTCATTCTTGAAGGACTGAAAAAATATTATAAAGGGTTAAATTTTCATAGAATACTTCCTTCATAGATATCGACAGTCAAATTTTATGCCAAATCACCAATATGTTATGGGACAAAATTCTTGGATATACCTACTCAACACAGGTCTTCATGAACCTGGAGAAATCTTTCACTTTTTCTTAAGAATTGGGTAACTATGGTCATGCTCTCCATGTTCATTGCACATTATATCCAAGAATGATGACAAAACTATATAATTAACAAAGAAATTATAAATTAAATTAAAGATCTAAACATTTAAAAAGTTGTTTCTTTGGTTGATTAAAAATTATGACCTATTATTTCTTCTTTGATTTCTCTAAAATGTTTCTTGAACTTTATATTATATATATCTTGAGCTTTATTACTATAATATAAATGTTTGAGAAATTGTATGTTGGTTTTATGAATATTTTAAGGGATAAGAAATCTGTCAGTCATCATTAGTTTAAATATAACCATCCAGTTATGATCTAATTAGAGATTTCAAAGTATTCATCTTACTTAGACAGTATTATTTTTCCTAGTTCAAATAAAGTGTAGAAAACCACAATTAAATACTTACCAATTCATCTTTGTTTTGCAGCTGAAGCAGACTGGAATTCTGAGATACACAGAAATCCCTGCTTTCTGCCCAAGTTTTTCTTTCATTAGAAATGAAGTAACAGTTGCATTGGTATCCAATCCAATTTTCTTGACAAGAACAGCATTCAGAGCCTAAAATAAGAAAATAAAAGTTGAGTGATGACATTGGATTTCAACTTTTTTTAATTAAATGTATTGAGGTGACATTGGTTAGTAAAATTATATAGCTTTCAAGTGCATAATTCTGTAATACTTGATCCATATATTGCATTGTGAGTTCACCACCTAGAGTCAGTTCGCCTTCCATTACCTTATATTTGTCCCCTATACCCTCTTCTATCATCCTCTGACCCCTGTCCCTCTAGTAACCACTAAACAGTTGTGGGTGTCTGTGAGTTTTTGCTTGTTTGTTTGTTGCTTTAAATTTTATATCCCACATATCAGTGAATCATATGATTCACGACTTTTTCTGTGAGATCTATTTTGATTGGCATGATAATCTCAAGATCCATCTATTAGAAAACTCAACTATTTAACTGTTATTTACTCATTCAAAAATCATTTGTTATTTCTACAAATAGTCTTTGAGAATCTACTTACATACACCAAAGTTCAGAGGATATTTATGTGATTGAGGCAGACATGATCCTTTCACCTCATGGAAATTAATTTCCAATCATTTATTAATTATATTAATGTTAATAAGGGTAATTATACACAAGACATTCATTATATTAAACATAATATTATAACGTTCCTTAGAAGACTGTAGGATTGGGGGGGTGGTGGTTAAAAGAATCTTGTTTTGAAGAAGTAACCCAAAGTTGAGCCCTGGTGTGTAAATAGAGCAAATTAGAGGAAAGAGATATTTAAAGAAGATCAGCATTTTAGCATATTTCCTGAGTCAGAAAAGAGTATGGTACCTTGAGAGAAATTTGATATATATTTTGAATATTTTATTTCCAAACTGAACACAAAAAAAAATATCAGTTTGAAATCCAGTCATACAGTTTACCAGTGATAGCACCTTGAACATGTACTATTCTCAGCGAGAGCTACTCAAATCTTTGCCAAATGAATAGTGTTGAAGTCACAGAGAGAATGGCGGTTACCAGTGGCTGGGATGTGGGGGAAATAAAGACATGTTGGCCAAAGGGTACAAACTTTCACTTAGAAGATTGATAACTTCTAAGGATCTACTGTATAATATTGTGTTCGTGTTAACAGTACTGTATTATATACATGTAAGTTGATAAATAATAGATGTTAAATTTCACAACATAAAAGAAATGGTCATTATTTGACATGATGGAGGTATTAGGTAGTGCTACCATGGTAATCATATTGCAATATATAAGTATGTCAAATGAACACAGTGTACACCTTAAACTTACACAATGTTATACATCAACTATATCTCAATGAAGCTGGGAAAACACTAAGAGAAACACAAATATAAGTACATTCTATAGGATCACAGAAGGTGGTAAGACAACTTGAAGAATATTTGGAAAATATACATTTAAAAAATTGGACATTGTTCTGGCTTACACACTGGATAAGTAGGTTCAGAACTGCAGAAATCTCTTAAAAATGGGCAGATGACCTGAATAGACACTTCTCCCAAGAAGACTTACAGCCAACACTTATATGAAAAAATGCTAAACCTCACTAGCTATTAGGGAAATGCAAATCAAAACCACAGTGAGAGCCCACCTCACAACTGTTTGAATAGCTATTATCAACAAGGACAAGTAATTGCAACAGTTGGAGAGCTTGTGGAAGAAAAGAAACCGTCATACACCTCTGGTGGGAATGTAAATGGGTACAGCCACTGTGGAAACAGTATAGAGTTTCTTCAAAAAATTAATAATAGAATTTCCATATGACTCTGCAATCTCTCTTTTGGGCTTCTGGGTATCTATCTACCCAAAAAATCTGAAAACACTTACTGTAGAGATGTATGTAACTCTATATTCATTGCAGCGTTATTCATGGTGGCTAAGACATGGAAACAACCAAAGGGTTCTTTGATAGATGATTGGATAAAGAAGATGTGGTACATATACACAATGGATTATTAGTCATAACAAAAGCTGAAATACTGCCATTTGCAACTACATGCACAGATTTTGAGATTATCATATCAAGCAAAACAAGTCAGACAGAAAAAGTCAAGAACCATGTGTCTTTATTCATATGTGGCATATAAAACTGAAAGCAGAAAGGAACAAGACTAACAAAGCAACAAAAACACATAGACACAGACAACAGTTTGGTGGTCACCAAAGGGTAAGGGGGTGAGGATGAGGTTGAAGAGGGCAAAGGGGGTTAAATATATGGTGATGAAAGGAAATTTCACTTTGGGTGGTGAACACATAATGCAAAATATAGGTGATGTATAATAGAATTGAATGCTTCAATCCTATATAATTTATCTAATGTCACACACAAAATTAAGTAAAAAATTAATTAATTGCAGAAATCTCTGCACTATATTCTGCATTTTGGTATAATAGAAGGAATATTACAGAGATATAAAAGTATGACTTGTGAGCAATCATGGAAGGGTGATTAGCATTAGCTGAAATATTTATTGTAATTTATTTTTCATTTGTTACTTAAACATAAGTACTCATATAGGAAAAATATGCTATTTTAGACTATGTACCCTTATTAAATAATAAATACATAAATAAATAAATAAATAAATAAATAAAGCACATCAATGTAGTTTAATTATACATGAGAGAATAATAAAATGAGACTCTCCAACAATTAGTAGTTAAACTTGTATTACTATGTGTAATGGTCCATCAAGCTTCTGTGTAAAGAAAACAAGAAACTGTCTATATCATCCTCTATGAACATTAAGTTTTTCCAAAGTATGGAACCTACCTTCCTGGGGTTCCATGTTTCCTGGTGATGATGTTGGCCGAATTCTTTGTTTAGATAATACTATAGGCAATGATTAGAAATTGATTATACATTGACCATGGAATAACAAGTTATTACACATTAGTAAATTGAAACCTTTATTATTAAATGTTTTCATCACACTTTTATTTTAATATAGACTTGCTTGCAAAAACTTACAATTTTTCAACAATATTCCCGAAACAGCCATTAACACAAGGCATATTACCGCTAAGATCCCACAGATCAACCTCCATGGAGTGGTCTGAAAAGCTGTAGAGAAAGAGAGGTAGGGTGATGACTTAAAGAAGAAACACAGGAGCTGAAGGTGTAAAAGCAGAAATCTGGAGAACAGAATTTAAAAAGTTCTTTGGTTTGACAACTCAATCATCTTGCCAATGCAACTTTGGAAAATGAAAACATCCCACTCAGAGGTCCACCCAACACCAAAATTTTTCTGACATACACTTAATTTTATGACTCGGGCCAACATACCTGCCATGAGAAATGTTCGAATGTCGATACCGGTAAGACACGATATGCTCTTGTTCAAGAAGCACGTTGTTGGATCACGGAATCAGCTGGAGGATAGCAATCTCAACGTTGTACATGTAGAAATTTAAATAAAAAGGAAAAGAAAAATTGTATATTCCAGCGGTGTTCTTTAATCATGCATTGGTGAGACACGATGTATAGTATGAACAAGAAGCAGTAAAATCACTAGCTTCTAAAATGTTCTGGAAACCACAACACAGGAAATTCTCAGTGCACATGTGTAATGTGAATTCTTTGACTTTCAGAGAACGGGTGAGAGAAAGTTAGCTTTTTTTAATGTTTGAATGTCTATCGTCTTTAAAAAGTATTTGAAATAAAGAATAAAAGCTACGCAAACATAAGGTAAATTTATTCAGTATAATAAAATTTCACAAAGTATTTTCCTCTTTTAGCAATGAGAAACATTTACAATTTACCTTGTACAAAACACAGATTAAAGCACTTGGCGTATATTAGCTCATTTATTTCTGAGAATGGCTTAAAAATAAAAATACATAAATATGACCATAAAAATGACCATAAATATAGTCATTTTAATGATGAGAAAACTATGGCAGAGCTGCACACTTGACTAGCGTCACTAACTTTGAAAGCCAGGCAGTCTTTCTCCAGAGCACACATGCAGTACATTTCAAACTACATCTACTCCTCTGTGTGTCGTTATGCTTTTTTAATTTTCATTTCTTAATTTTTAAGCAGAGAGTGGTTGGTATTTCCATGTCCTGTGCTTGTTATTGCTGCCTCATTAACCAGTTATTATGGAAGGCAAATATCAAAAAGGTAGAACCAGAGCCACTACCATTACTGTTCCAGGTACACACACACACACACACACACACACACACACACACACACACACACACCTGTGTTCTACAACCGCCTCAGCTGGTCTAGGCCCACCCTTCAGTGCCTCTATTCTCTCCAGGTTTTGTTCGTGAAATCCTTTGAACATGACTGCAGTTGCTCTATATACTTACTTGCATAATACTTTAAGTATTACATGATTTACTCTGTTTTCTCATTTAGATAGCATACTGATAGCTGAATTACAAGGTTTGCCCTCAGAAGAATACTTTACCAGAGGAAATTTAAATGTGTGATAGATGGGTAGAATAAGAACCTCGAGAGTAGGGACCTCGAACGATGATTAAGTATCTGGAAATGCAATCTACCATTTACCACGAACAAAGACGACATCCTGTTTATTGTCCTTTATATTTATGTTTAACCAATACAATATCATCATAGATGACAGTTTTTGTAAAAGATAGGCTTTTCAACCAAATAAAAGATCAAAAAAGAAAAAGAAATAACAAGGACTGTGATTTGATATCTCAGTTTGTCTAAAGTTAAAAGTTTCCATCCTTTTAATTTGCATTGTGTGAATAGAGGTGGTTGCTCTGAACCAACAGAATGGAAAAAGTTTAAATCCTTACCTGATAATGAAAACATAAAAATACTTCATCTATATTTTATGCAAATCCACATTGAGAGAGATAATGTATAAATCATTTTTTGCCCACTTGAAGTCTATTCTTTTACAGTTGGAATGTTGGACAAAGCTGCACTAGCAAAAACTGCCTAATTTTGCTCATTTTTGCCTCATGTAACATTGCCTTACCTAAATAGAAGTTTAAGATTTTGCTTTCAGCTTTGGTTTTGAAATGATACAATTATGTGACAGAATATTTCATAGTGGTTATTACTCCACTTCCAATACTAACAAGACCACCTTCATTTGGAAGCTACTGTAAGTTTTCAGAACCATATCTGATGAGACTTAAATCAATCTTTGCTTTTTATTTTTCATCTTCTTTCACCAACTCAGAACTAAATTCCATCAAAGATGTGTTCGATTTAAAACTCTAGTCTCAAGGCACAAAGAATATAAAGAACACACAAATGTACACACTCACATGTAAAATTTTATATATACAACCCCTCTCTTTCATTCTTTCTGAACTGCCAAGTGTGGTTGATTGTTTGATTCCCTTTTGTAAATAGGCAGTTGAATTGTTTTTGTGCCAGTGTGCCTGTCACTTATATCAATTTGGGACAATGGTTGTCATTGCCCCAATTCCATCCTTTGGATATTTGGCGAACTCTAGCCCATCATTATCTGCAACTTTTTATTTGCAAACTTTTTCTCCTACAGCAGCTGAAAGTCTTACTGCTCTCACACATGGCAGTCCAGAAGTTCTGAGCAGTTCTCACCTCAGTGGGCTACAGCAAACAAATATCAGGATACAGCGTAGTGCAGCAACCTCAGTCCTACCTTAAGGTAAGTCTGAACATTGGGGTTTGTCCCATTTCCCAAAATCAGTCAACAGTGTTAAGCACCAGCCTCTTCTAGTAACTAAATTCTGAAGACAAACTTGATTGTGTTCATCCTTCTACTTCCTGTGTTAATACTCTGTTTCCCACCTTTATTCCATGCACATCCAAATAAACACTGCACCCAACATCGTTCTCAAGGTCTGCCGCAGAGACAACCCAGAACAGTATTCCACTCAAATGTTCAGATTGACTTATACGGATTCTTTTGAAAAGTTAGGTATCCTTCCAGAAGATGCACTTCTCTTTGCAGGATCTCCTCTCCCCTCGTGGCCACTGCAGTCAACCACACCTCTTCTCTTCTGTAATTTAGGACTGTCACTTGTTCAAAGCAAATGATGACTCCAGTAACTACCAGACTGTCCAACCCTGAACAAGAACTGGAAAAAAGAAATGAATATCCGTTTAAGATGTGAACAGTGAGGTCTTTTCTCTACCTGGCAATTTCTAGCTAAAATGTAGTATAACATAATAATAGTATAATAGCAATAGGCCCAAATGAGAAATTTGTTTTGTTCTCACTGCTTTGAAAATGCACTCATTCTCTGAGCGGAAAGAAAATTGCTACCATCAGGCTACAAATTATTCTCCTTTTAAAGAAGAAGGAATGTTCCTGCGAAAGAAAAAAAGAAGATGCTGACTTAGCAAAGTCTCCTGTAATCATGCTCATGACAAATTTACTAGGAAATGCTTGTAGGTTTCCCTGCTCAAAATCCTTACCTATGAAACGCTTTGGGCAAGATGTATTAGATTGCCTAACATTGTTTATGGCCACAACAAAACAAAAGATAGGACTAGAATATAAGGATTTATGGAGCACGGCATCCTGGAAAATGTCACATAAACTATTTAAAAGTTTCAGTATAAAATGAAGATGTGTCATGACCAAAGCACCTCCTTTTGTGTGTCCCATGTAATCACAACCATCAGTTAAATACCTCATGTGTTAATCTGTTAGTCTGGAACATTGTGTGCTAAAGATATGAATATCCCAGTTCCTTTGGCCTCTTTTATACGCAGGGACTCTTGGGGGATGCATGCTTTGAAAAAAGAAATGGGTAAATTGTGTTCCCCATACCTAAGACTATGAAAAAGTTCCCTGACATGACAAAAAGGAGAATAAACTAATGGTGTAATGGTGGAGGAGGGTAGGAAGATGAAAAAAGAGAGGTTAGAGGAGTGGCCAGACTGAGTGCATCTGATAGGAAGGAAACATGCTGTGAGAGGAGAGAACACATTGGGGGACACTCATGTACACTGGAATCAGCAGACTCCTTCACCAACATCTTAAATCATTATGGAAGTGAGTAAACATCTGATGACAACTCTATTCTCTTACCATTTGTAGGAGCAAATTTCCCTTTGAAAAGATAGCATTCATCAAATTGAATACTATCCGACACCTAGTTTCCTGCAACAGCTAATAATCTTTGTAAGCCCTTACCAAAATAAAAAAAATAATACAACAATAAATAAATTAAAAACCAAGATGCAAATCTAACATTCAGGTAGAAAAGAATGTTTCTGAACTTTTGTTTGGTCAGGCAGAAAAACTCCAAGATTCATCCCTGGCTAGATATTAATAAAACACCTCTTTATACTTTTACAGAGAAAGCTGAGAAATGGATGAAAAGTAGAATGAAAAGCAGTTGTCCTTTAGAGTGGGACCAAGTGAGAACAAGTAGGGAAAATAATTGTTCATTATTTTAAGTCCTTCTGTATTTTTGTTTCTTAAATATGTATATGCTTTGCCTTAAAAAAAAAAAAAAGAAAGAAAAAAAGATAGAAAGAAACAAAAATAGACAATTGAGAGAAAAACTCCAAAAAACATAATGGTTTGGCTTTCATAGTCACATTGTCCTTATACTTTAAGAAATAAATGAAGGGGTTTCTTTAATCAGCATTGGCCCGCTGTGTGGTAACATAGTGAAATCACGTCCTGTATTCCTCAGTTGTGTTTTCAGTGCTTGAAATATACAAGTAGATGCAAAATAAGAATATCAATCCAAGTTTCTCAAGATAGCTGTGTAACATTATCATCAAAGTTAGTTTAACAAAGCACAGCACATGATATATAGGAAAAGTGTTTTCTGGATTAATCAGGGGAAAAGGGATAAGTAAGAAGTGTAAGCTAAAACACCCAAGAGAAAAATTACACAGTGATGAACAAAAGTGACCAGGACATAGATTATGTTTATTTGGGGAAAATATGGAAACAATCACTGTGTGAACCCTAGTTTCAAACCATGAGGTTCAAACTAAGTTTAATGAAATAAAAAAATTAAAAAGATTAAAAAAATATATTTTAATTTAAAGTAGAGACAAATAAATTTCATCACCACGAATGTAAATGGTTTAAAATTTGTTTATAGAACATTTTAGAATGAGATAAATACATATTGACACATTTCACTGTGTTCTAGAGTTAAAGAAATGAACATGCTTTTTTAATGTAATAACTTCCCATTTTTAATCATATAAGGTACAAATTTTTCCTAAGAAAACAGTTAAATAAGCTATTTTTTACAGATATAACAAAGTTACTTTCATATTTCCCGTTTCCTGCACTCTACAGGATGATGATGATGTGTGTGCGTGTGTGTGTGCTCACAAAAGGAACAGAAGTCTAAAATTTGTATGAGCACAGGAACACTTCCATCCTGTGAGCTTGCTGCAATATCGGGGTAGAGGTAAATTATTATTGTGTCCTTTGTTTACTTGTCTCACACTTCACACCTTGAGACCTTACTTTTAGTGCGAGTCTATGAAATGTAAATTGGTTGGTCAGACCTCAGCTTGAACTCAAAAACAGCAAAAGAACAGTTGAACTAGGAGATTCTTAACAAATTAGGGTTGAAAGCAGAGCCATCCTCCCAGAAACAGGGTCTGAGTGTTTAACCCTGTACACAGGTGGTGCAGAGTTCCTGAACCCTGGTTAGGAACAGAGCCACATACAGGATGAATCCCTTTCCTTACAGAGCCGATGTAGATTCGTGTGTTACTTCTGCCTTTGCAACGTTGGATACCTTGCATTTTGAATAAAGTAAATGCATACCATCAGCCTCAGCCATTTAAAATCATGCTCAACATTACTTGTCTTATAACAAAGTAATAATCACATGATCTCTCTCTCTCTCTCTCTCTCTCTCTCTCTCTCTCTCCTACTATACACATTCAGCCATGGAGTATAAATCCCCACCAAAAGGCATTCATCTTAGCGGAGGTCAAACTTAAATGTTTTAAGCAACAGTTCCTTCCTAAGTAATTAGAGAGCCCATCTCAAAACATCAGAATTCAATGAAATTTAGGAAGACTTTCTTTCTTAAAATGATGGACTAATTTTTTTTTTCATACCTCTATGTGGTTCCACATGTTCTTTCATAGACATGGAAAAAGCTACAATCATTTAAACCAAATAACAGTGACGAGTGAAAAGTTATTATGATTCAAAGTACTTTAATTTTTTATTGAATACTCAATAGATAAGAAGAAATTTTATTCTCTATGGAAGCCACATGATAGAATTCTGATCGCCTGTTTTATCCTTAATTACCTAAATTATAAAACACAAAATTCATGTTTATTTAAATAATAAATCAAATAGTAAGAATCTTAAATATATGTACTTTATTCATAACTTAGACCATTTTATTTTCACACACAGTTGGCTATGTCTTAGTGTTTAATAATGACCAATTTTTTATGTATTGTAAATTTTTCTAAGAGTTTAAGTACCTTTTCTAAAACCTGAATTTTTCCTATTCATGTAATTCGTTAAGGTACCTTATGCCAGTTTTACAGTAAGTATTTTGAAGAATAAGTAATAACCAGATAACGAGTTCAAAAGTCCACTTAAAGTGTTCAGCTTAACTATGAAGTATGTTCTCCCAAAGGAACCTGTGTGATACTTGGTTTGAAAAAATAATGATGTAGCTCTATCTTCTAACTGAAATACATTGGGATTCTGACAACCACAAAGACCCCCACACTCTATCAAAATTTTTGCATAATTACAAATGAGGTAATACTTGCAACTGTCCCCAATCTACTCTGAAACATGCCACAGTCACAGAGAGGGAGATACAACTTCAGAAAGAAGTGAAGAAAGGACTTACATGAAAATTGAATTTTAACGACACCATCTAAAGTAAATAAGACTTAGAAATAGAAAACTGTGGTTACCACAGAGTTACAACTGGAAAACAGCCTGCCTCATATCAAATCCTACTTAAGGCAAAAATAACTCAACGCACATATTCTCCTTTCTCAAATGTGTGAATCAAATATAACTTACATATTAAAAAGTAATAAAATACAAAGTTTGATAAGCATCAGATCCAACACCCATGCAACTACCACCCCTGTCAAGATACAAAATTCCAGGATCACCAAGATCTGTCCTCATTTAAATTTCCAGTTAACATCTTCTTTCTCCTTACATATATTACCACCACCAAGCTCTCTAACATTATTTAGACATCTAATGTGTACTGTATGTTAGTTTTGCCTGGTTTTCAAATTTATGTAACAAGAACAATGCAATATAAATTCTTCTGTGTCTAGCTTATTCTCCTCAAGGTCTTGTGATAGTCACCCAAGAACACCTCTCCACCTTACTGATGATGACTAGGCTAGGTGTAAACTACTGTGGCTGGTGGATAAGACACATGGTTGATTTAAATTAGTTGGGGGGCAATTTGGATACTAGAATGGATCATAATGATTATTACAAAAGAAAATTGTATGCATGGAATTGCTAGGAGGATGAACTTTGGCAAATTGCTGACTCCTTTCAATAATATTTTGGTTGTTTTTGTTTTGTTTCCTTTTTTCCTTAGGTCTTTGTGAATGTGTCTCCCACTAAGTCCAAAAATTAGCAGGTTAAAATAATAAACATGCATTATATGACACAGTTTCTAAGGATTAGGAATCCTTGAGCAACTTGGGAGGAAGGATGTGACTCAGATTCTCTCATGAGGTCACTTTCAAAATAATGGCTGGGGCAATGTAGTCATCTGAAGGCTTGACTAGAGCAGAAAAGTAGTTATCCAAGAGAGGCTTTCCATGTAGCTTTGGAAATAGACTTGTGTTCATTGCTAATTGTAATAAGAGGCTTCAGTTCCTTGTCACATGGTCCTTTCATTAGTGCCGCTCATGGGACGATAGTTGACTTCCCTAGATCAAGCGATCCAAAGGAAGAAAAGAGGGAGAAACCACACGGTCTTTTATAAACTAGACACAGAAGTGGCATGCTATCATTTCCATTCTATGCCATTGGTCGCACAGATCAACCCTGATATAATGTGAAAGGAAATCATGCAAAGGTGTGTGCACCAGAAGGAGGGGATTATGGGGGAAATCTTGACGATTGGCCATAACACCTGTAAGGAGCCGGCTGTAAGCTGACAAGGGCCTTGCAGCCTGCAAGGTCATTCCTATGGGAAGCCTCGCCTCAGCATCTTCCCAGGAAGAACAAGATAACACTAATGCAGCCACAGACATACAAACTTGCCAATACACAAAACAGAATGTTCTACTGATATCTGCTTGTTCTGCTAATACTTGTTTGTATAGACAACTGTTCTAACATTGTATAAAAACTGTGTGTGAAATAAAGACTGTGCCACTGCTCCGCCATCCTTGGACGGTGGACCTCCGGATCCCAGCTTTCTTGTCTCCGTGTCTTTTCTCAATCTCCTCGCCCTTCCCCCTCAGGCAGAGCCTTCCTGGCCCTGCGGACCACTGCAAACACCTATTTTATGGATTTTCACCTATAACAGTGAACACAGCCTGATTAAATAAGACATAACTGCTTTAGTACTGTAACATTTATGAGTACAATTACAACAGTTAATATGTGATCCAAAAAGGATGAACAAAGTGGAGAGTCGTGTTGGTGCCTCCATAGTCTCATTATGCACAGTTTGACAGGGGTTGGCAAACTATGGCCTATTGACCAATTTGTCTCACCATCTATTTTGGTTTATGAAGTTCCTTTGTAAGAAAGCCAATCATTTACATATGTTCTGTGTCTTAAATTGCACTGCAATGGCAGAGTTGAGTAGTTTCAGAGACTGGCCTAAAAAGTTGAGAACATTTATTAGCCAGTTCTTTAGAGTGTTTTTCACCCTATGCACTAGGATGTAAAGTGAAAACATTCAAAAGATCCAAAATTATGGAAATGAAAAAGGGGGTTACAGTGTATTCCAAATATTTGCAGGGCTATTTAATTAAAAGAATTCATAAAGCTCCAGTGAGCATACTAATATAACGCTTGTAATAATGGAAAATGATATTATAAAGCGGGAGAAAGAGAATTCAAAGAAGAAGGTGGGGATCAAGAACCTTCCAGGAACAATCTCCCCGATGTTCTTATTTGTACAGAGACCTATTCTTTTCCGGATGAAACTGCTTGGTTTCAGGAGAGCTGAGGCAGAAGTTTCCTGAGTTTCTTGTCACATAGTGGAGACAATATCTAACTGTAATTTATCAAGAAATAAATTGGCCACAGACATCACTGAGACTTAAGAACTTAAAAATCCTTAGCATAAATAGTTAGTTAATTATTATTTGGGTAGTTAGTTAGCTCACTGTCCTTGTTATGGTCAAGAGGCAAAAACTGATGCTCAAGCATCTCTGGAGATAAGCATAGAGTTGTCCCAGTCCATCTATGAAATAATTATCTTCATTAGGCAACATTAGCGGTCACTAATGGAGAAACTAAGAATTTATATTAGGGTAACTAGAAAAGTATTTCTTGTCCTGGCACATGTGAATTGAGTCGCTAGTTATTTTATCAGAAATCAAAAGGCAGTGTTTAAATTCAACAAACTATGCAGTAGTGATTAAAACAAATTTTAAGAGTTTGTTGGTATGGTATGCAGAGCTCTAGCTGACACCTAAAGTTTCCATGCCATGATATACATCCCTATCACCCCCTCTTCTTTGGTTTCAGTGGAATTTGTAAAGACAGCCATATCTCCTTTCTCCAAGCTTCTCTTTATTGTGCTTCACAGGTATTGCATTTTTTACAAATGGAAGGCAAGACCCTCCACCAGCAAAAGGATTATGACTAGCTTTTTTGTGATATTGTCTCTATTTAGGTGGTCTGGAACCAAACCCACAATATCTCTGATGTTTGCCTATATGATGGGATGTGACTCTGTGATTAGAATACAGTAAATGTCAAAGATGAGGCTTTGACATTAATGAGGGTGTCAGATGGGCACTTTTCTTATTAGGGAGACCACTTCATGGATGGTATCTATTCTTGACCACAGCAATATACATATGTGTGTGTGTGTGTGTGTGTGTGTGTGTGTGTGTGTGTGTGTGTATCATGGAATGTGGAGTACAGCATATGGAATAGAGTCAATGAAATTGTAACAGCTTATAGGATGTCAGAGGGGTAGTGGTTTGGGGGAGGGGGTTATCACTTTGTGAGGGGTGTAAATGTCTGACTATTACATTGTTTTGTACACCTGAAACTAATAAAAAATAACAAAGGTGTAAGCTAACTATTGGCAATATTGTTTTGTTATATTGTGTGTTTCTTGGACATTTCCTTACCTTTTACACTCAACACTGAAATAATCACTCAAGTATACCTTTCCATGTGCATTAGCCCATTTCACGGCAAAAATTAAAGAGCGCAAAAGAAGAAAATTAATGTATCTTTCCCTGAAAATAATGAGAAATCACATTTCAGAGGGAAAATTTTGCGGAGGGGAATGGGATGGGGAGACAGAAGGACCTTTATATAAACAAAGTCTTTCCCATTCCAAAGACTACTAATATATTTTCAGGGCAAAGGAAAGCAGAATGCAGGTAAAAATGGGGGAAGAATAGCAAAATGAAATGGGTCAGGTGGTCCCAAATGGAGTATGACTAAAGTGATAAGACCATGCTGTGAGAAAAAAAACTCTGCCGTGGGTGACCATATCCTCCATTCAACGCAGAACTTTCCATTACAATTCTGTAAAATAATAGGGGAGCTGGAAAAAACGTCTGAGTTGTAATTAAGAGACGATGGAAATTTCTATTCATGGGGGGACAATTTTGACATAGACTATTCTCCGAAATCACACATCATCCACCATATTTATCACCTTTTGTTTACTTATTGCTGTTGTAACTGTAATGAATGTTTATGAGTTCTCAGAAAAAAACATAGATTTGGCTCTGGACACTTCATGGGTGATGATGTGAATAGTGATCATTTGAACCTATGCTCGGGTTTGGCTACATGAAAAGAGCTGAGATTCATCCTGAACAAATATTGTGAAAATGGACCATCCGTGGTTCATTATAGAGAAAAACACTCTAAGCAGGTAAAAAACAAAACAAACAATAAACAAAGATGAAATTGCCTTGTGGGAGGAAGACAGGAAGATGGGATAGTTGGGACAGAAAACTATTCGATTTCATTATCAGCTTACCTATACTGTTTTGAAATTTGTAATTAAAAACATATTACTGTGCAATCAGATGGATAATAAAGCCAAAACATGAAATATCCATTAGTACAATGCATGTTCTCTCAGACCAAGTTAAAAACATTCGAAAGATCTTATGTCCCATCCCTTATTTTTCATAATATAGCTTCAGTGCATTTTCCTAAGTCAATCTTCATACAAGAAATGTGAAGAGTTCAGCTGGTAGTCCTATTATATTTATATTTTGAGAAATAAAAAATGAGGTGTTATTCTTGGATCTTCATATATTAAATATTAATTTGAATTCTTAATTATTATGGTACAATTGAAATATAAAACTAGCAAGCAAACACAGATGTCAAAATAAATTTTTTAAGATGTCTGAACAATAGTTAAAAAAAGAAAAGAGGCTTTTGAAATCTGTGAGATCAAGAAATTCCCATCCAGTTCACAGGCATCAGGACTCTGTGTTCCCAGTCCTTCTGTGAAACACTCAGAAACCCCTCAATAAAATAAAACGGATTGCTCCCTCTGCCACAAAAAAAAGGGAGTTGTTCATGCTTTACACATAACTTTTAGGAAGAAGTTCTTGGGATTAAGTAGTGATTAAGATTTTCAATGTACATGTAGGTGACTCTTACTGATGAATAAGCATAAGGCAAGAAACACCTGTGGAGTAAAGAAATAGCCATTGTAAATGTATGTGATCCGGGCTTGTGTCCCTTCACCTTTGAAAATCTCAAAGCAATCACACAGGAACCACATATTTGGCCAAAGATTATGATTGTTCTGCAGTGCACAGGAATTCAAGAGAAGACTCACAAATGTGTTTATCTGTGAGGCTGAATGATACACATGAGGAAAGTGTCCTAGGGCAATTTTAGCTCTAAATTAAAACATATAGATGGATAAATATCCAGAAGGAACCAGCTTTCAGAAAAGTCAGGTAGATGGTTCTTCATAACATACACAGGACTGAAATGATGTTGATATCTATTTTATTATGTAAATTTTTTAATTCATGCAGATAAAATTTACAACAATGTATACGGAAGAATATATCACATGCAGTATTGAACACATGCATTAAATCAAAACATTCATGAAATTATTTATCTTGGTGCTGTATAATTTTGCCTGTAGGTGCATAATTTTATCAACCTTAAAACAGAGGGTTTAAAATATATGACACAATTATATAATAAGAAAAAATTTAAAACATTTCACCTTAGAAGTAGATAATAATAATATAAGAGGTAAACTTACTATTCTTAGTATTACTGGACCTTATTGCCCACCACTTCTGACCTAAGAAACACCTAAATAAGCTCCTATATGCTTCTTCTTACAGATATAACGGCTTTTACTTTGACAGGCTTTATCCAGAGCATTTCCACTTGTGCCATATGTTATGCAATTCCGTGTATTTACAGTTTGAATCAATGAAAATCTGTAATGAAAAATAAAATATTAACATATGATAAAAAGAAAAGACAATGTTCAGGGATGGTGTTTTTATTAATTGAAAGAACTTTTTAAAGCATTTGAGTGAGATATTAACATACTGAGCCATTACACCTTTTTCATTCAATAGTCACAATTTTCACGATATTACAAAAAGGATTTATTGCCTCAATAATCAATAGCATTTAGGTCAGAAATTTTCTTGTTCTTGCCATTGTTCTTAATGGTTTTAGTATATAATAAATTTTGCCACTATTTTGTTTAAAGATGTATTGACTAATTTAGCCGAGGAAAAGAAATCAGAGCATAAAATTTTCATTGTATGATGTTGCAAATACCATGTTTATAAATGAACATGAGATTCTAAGATTACAAATATGTAGAAGCCCAGCATATTTGAAACATGAGGATGCTGAGAATATTGGGTGCCCCCAGGATAAAGAATATAATGACTATCCTGATTTCCCAGGGCAGCTTCTGTCTGTGTGAGCATCGGTACATGCACAACACATCCAAGTGTGCGTACCAAAGAAGAAAGAAAAAGTCATAAGCTTTTTTATGGTCACAAGTACACTAACTTCATGTCACTTGAGCATAAACCTGGTTGTTCCAGATAGGACTAAAATTGTTACTGTCCTGTATCTATTCTATTTTCTGTATTCTCAGGATGTGGAAAGGTTATTTTACCTACAGTATTCCCGATGTTACATTCTTTGGTCAGACCTAAGGATAAACTCAGAAAAAGCCTTGAGCGGGAGAAACTCACAGATCTGGGGAGAGAGCAGAGCCATCCTCCCACTGCCAGAGACCTTGTTCTTTATTGTAAAACAGTCCAATCCAGAAAAAAAAATTGATGAGGTTTGAGAAACTCTGATGAGAAACAGAGACGAACATATTAATTTGAATCTATTCTGAAAATGAAGTACTTTCCAGAAAGTCAGTGTCCAGCATCATATTGAGACTTCAAATCACTTAAATGGAAATTCCTTTTTATGTCCAGTTTAGGAGGTATAGTCACATGTCTCATATTTCCTCACTATAAGGCCCATTCATTTATGGAGACAAACTATCACAAACTCTCATTCTTGAATGACTGAAAATATTATAAAGGGTTAAATTTTCATAGAACACTTCCTTCATAGATATTGACAGTCAAATTTTATGCCAAATCACCAATATGTTATGGGACAAAATTCTTGGATATATCTACTCAACACAGGTCTCCATGAACCTGGAGAAATATTTCACTTTTTCTTAAGAATTGGATAATTATGGTCATGCTCTCCATGTTTGTTGCACATTATATCCAAGAATGATGACAAAAACTATATAATTAACAAAGAAATTAGAAATTAAGTTAAAGATCTAAACATATAAAAGGTTGTTTCTTTGGTTATTTGATTAAAAATTATGACCTATTATTTCTTCTCTGATTTATCTAAAATGTTTCTTGAACTTTATATTATATATATTTTGAGCTTTATTACTATAATATAAATATTTGAGAAATTGTACATTGGTTTTATGAATATTTTAAGGGATAAGATATCTGTAAGTCATCATTAGTTTAAATATAACCATCCAGTTATGATCTAATTAGAGATTTCAAAGTATTCATCTTACTTAGACAGTATTATTTTTCCTAGTTCAAATAAAGTGTAGAAAACCACAATTAAATACTTACCAATTCATCTTTGTTTTGCAGCTGAAGCAGACTGGAATTCTGAGATACACAGAAATCCCTGCTTTCTGCCCAAGTTTTTCTTTCATTAGAAATGAAGTAACAGTTGCATCGGTATCCAATCCAATTTTCTTGACAAGAACAGCATTCAGAGCCTAAAATAAGAAAATAAAAGATGAGTGATGACATTGGATTTCAATTTTTTTAATTAAATGTATTGAGGTAACATTGGTTAGTAAAATTATATAGCTTTCAAGTGCATAATTCTGTAATACTTGATCCATATATTGCATTGTGAGTTCACCACCCATTACCTTCTATTTGTCCCCTATACCCTCTTCATTCATCCTCTCACCCCTGTCCCTCTGGTAACCACTAAACAGTTGTGTGTGTCTATGAATTTTTGCTTGTTTGTTTGTCTTGTTTGTTGCTTTAAATTTTATATCCCACATATCAGTGAATCATATGATTCTCGACTTTCTCTGTGTGACCTATTTTGATTGGCATGATAATTTCAAGATCCATCTATTAGAAGACTCAACTGTTTAACTGTTATTTACTCATTCAAAAATCATTTGTTCTTTGTTTCTACAAATAGTCTTTGAGAATCTACTTACATACACCAAAGTTCAGAGGATATTTATGTAACTGAGGCAGACATGATCCTTTCTCCTCATGGAGATTAATTTCCAATCATTTATTAATTATATTAATTTTAATAAGGGTAATTATACGCAAGACATTCATTATATTAAACATTATATTAAAACGTTCCTTAGAAGACTGTAGGATTGGGGGGGGGTGGTTAAAAGAATCTTGTTTTGAAGAAGTAACCCAAAGTTGAGCCCTGGTGTGTAGAGTAAATTAGAGGAGAGAGATATTTAAAGAAGGTCAACATTTTAGCATATTTCCTGAGTCAGAAAAGAGTATGGTACCTTGAGAGAAATTTGATATATATTTTGAATATTTTATTACCAAACTGACACAAATTAAAAATTCAGTTTGAAATCTAGTCATAGAGTTTACCAGTGATAGCACCTTGAACATGTACTATTCTCAGCGAGAGCTACTCAAATCTTTGCCAAATGAATAGTGTTGAAGTCACAGAGAGAATGGCAGTTACCAGTGGCTGGGATGTGGGGGAAATAAAGACATGTTGGCCAAAGGGTACAAACTTTCACTTAGAAGATTAATAACTTCTAAGGATCTACTGTATAATATTGTGTTCGTGTTAACAGTTTTGTATTATATACATGTAAGTTGATAAATAGTAGATGTTAAATCTCACAACATAAAAGAAATGGTCATTATTTGACATGATGGAGGTATTAGGTAGTGCTACCATGGTAATCATATTGCAATATATAAGTATGTCAAATGAACACAGTGTACACCTTAAACTTACACAATGTTATACATCAACTATATCTCAATGAAGCTGGGAAAACACTAAGAGAAACACAAATATAAGTACATTCTATAGGATCACAGAAGGTGGTAAGACAACTTGAAGAATATTTGGAAGATATACATTTTAAAAAATTGGACATTGTTCTGGCTTACACACTGGATAAGCAGGTTCAGAACTGCAGAAATCTCTTAAAAATGGGCAGATGACCTGAATAGACACTTCTCCCAAGAAGACTTACAGCCAACACTTATATGAAAAAATGCTAAACCTCACTAGCTATTAGGAAAATGCAAATCAAAACCACAGTGAGAGCCCACCTCACAACTGTTTGAATAGCTATTATCAACAAGGACAAGTAATTGCAACAGTTGGAGAGCTTGTGGAGGAAAAGAAACCGTCATACACCTCTGGTGGGAATGTAAATGGGTACAGCCACTGTGGAAAACAGTATAGACTTTCTTCAAAAAATTAATAATAGAATTTCCATATGACTCAGCAATCTCTCTTTTGGGCTTCTGGGTATCTATCTACCAAAAAAATCTGAAAACACTTACTGTAGAGATGTATGTATCTCTATATTCATTGCAGCGTTATTCATGGTGGCTAAAACATGGAAACAACCAAAGGGTTCTTTGATAGATCATTGTATAAAGAAGATGTGGTACAAATACACAACGGATTATTAGTCATAACAAAAGATGAAATACTGCCATTTGCAACTACATGCACATATTTTGAGATTATCACATCAAGCAAAACAAGTCAGACAGAAAAAGTCAAGAACCATGTGACTTTATTCATATGTGGCATATAAAACTGAAAGCAAGAAAAGAACAAGACTAACAAAGCAACAAAAACACATAGACACAGACAACAGTTTGGTGGTCACCAAAGGGTAAGGGGGTGAGGATGAGGTTGAAGAGGGCAAAGGGGGTTAAATATATGGTGATGAAAGGAAATTTCACTTTGGGTGGTGAACACATAATGCAAAATATAGGTGATGTATTATAGAATTGAATGCTTCAATCCTATATAATTTAATTATCTAATGTCACACACAAAATTAAGTAAAATTTAATTAATTGCAGAAATCTCTGCACTATATTCTGCATTTTGGTATAATAGAAGGAATATTACAGAGATATAAAAGTATGACTTGTGAGCAATCATGGAAGGGTGATTAGCATTAGCTGAAATATTTATTGTAATTTATTTTTCATTTGTTACTTAAACATCAGTAGTCATATAGGAAAAATATGCTATTTTAGACTATATACCCTTATTAAATAATAAATACATACATAAATAAATAAAGCACATCAATGTAGTTTAATTATACATGAGAGAATAATAAAATGAGACTCTCCAACAATTAGTAGTTAAACTTGTATTACTATGTGTAATGGTCCATCAAGCTTCTGTGTGAAGAAAACAAGAAACTGTCTATATCATCCTCTATGAACATTAAGTTTTTCCAAAGTATGGAACCTACCTTCCTGGGGTTCCATGTTTCCTGGTGATGATGTTGGCCGAATTCTTTGTTTAGATAATACTATAGGCAATGATTAGAAATTGATTATACATTGACCATGGAATAACAAGTTATTACACATTAGTAAATTGAAACCTTTATTATTAAATGTTTTCATCACACTTTTATTTTAATATAGACTTGCTTGCAAAAACTTACAATTTTTCAACAATATTCCCGAAACAGCCATTAACACAAGGCATATTACCGCTAAGATCCCACAGATCAACCTCCATGGAGTGGTCTGAAAAGCTGTAGAGAAAGAGAGGTAGGGTGATGACTTAAAGAAGAAACGCAGTAGCTGAAGGTGTAAAAGCAGAAATCTGGAGAACAGAATTTAAAAAGTTCTTTGGTTTGACAACTCAATCATCTTGCCAATGCAACTTTGGAAAATGAAAACATCCTACTCAGAGGTCCATCCAACACCAAAATTTTTCTGACATACACTTAATTTTATGACTCGGGCCAACATACCTGCCATGAGAAATGTTCGAATGTCGATACCGGTAAGACACGATATGCTCTTGTTCAAGAAGCACGTTGTTGGATCACGGAATCAGCTGGAGGCTAGCAATCTGAACGTTGTATATGTAGAAATTTAAATAAAAAGGAAAAGAAAAATTGTATATTCCAGCGGTGTTCTTCAATCATGCATTGGTGAGACACGATGTATAGTATGAACAAGAAGCAGTAAAATCACTAGCTTCTAAAATGTTCTGGAAACCACAACACAGGAAATTCTCAGTGCACGTGTGTAATGTGAATTCTTTGACTTTCAGAAAATAGGTCAGAGAAAGTTAGCTTTTTTTAATGGTTGAATATCTATCATCTTTAAAACGTATTTGAAATAAAGAATAAAAGCTACGCAAACATAAGGTAAATTTATTCAGTATAATAAAATTTCACAAAGTATTTTCCTCTTTTAGCAATGAGAAACATTTACAATTTACCTTGTACAAAACACAGATTAAAGCACTTGGCGTATATTAGCTCATTTATTTCTGAGAATGGCTTAAAAATAAAAATACATAAATATAGTCATTTTAATGATGAGAAAACTATGGCAGAGCTGCACACTTGACTAGCGTCACTAACTTTGAAACCCAGGCAGTTTTTCTCCAGAGCACACATGCAGTACATTTCAAACTACATCTACTCCTCTGTGTGTCGTTATGCTTTTTTAATTTTCATTTCTTAATTTTTAAGCAGAGAGTGGTTGGTATTTCCATGTCCTGTGCTTGTTATTGCTGCCTCATTAACCAGTTATTATGGAAGGCAAATATCAAAAAGGTAGAACCAGAGCCACTACCATTACTGTTCCATGTACACACACACACACACACACACACACACACACACACACCTGTGTTCTACAACCGCCTCAGCTGGTCTAGTCCCACCCTTCAGTGCCTCTATTCTCTCCAGGTTTTGTTCGTGAAATCCATTGAACATTACTGCAGTTGCTCTATTATACTTACTTGCATAATACTTTAAGTATTACATGATTTACTCTGTTTTCTCATTTAGATAGCATACTGATAGCTGAATTTACAAGGTTTTTCCTCAGAAGAATACTTTACCAAGGGAAATTTAAATGTGTGATAGATGGGTAGAATAAGAACCTTGAGAGTAGGGACCTTGAACGATGATTAAGTATCTGGAAATGCAATCTACCATTTACCACGAACAAAGACGACATCCTAAGTTTTTCGTTCTTTATATTTATGTTTAACTAATACAAAATCATTATAGATGAAAGTTTTTGTAAAAGATAGGCTTTTCAACCAAATAAAAGATCAAAAAATAAAAATAAAAAAATAAAAAACAAGGACTGTGATTTGATATCTCAGTTTGCCTAAAGTTAAAAGTTTCCATCCTTTTAATTTGCATTGTGTGAATACAGGTGCTTGCTCTGAACCACCAAAACGGATAAAATTTAAATCCTTACCTGATAATGAAAACATAAAAATACTTCATCTATATTTTATGCAAATCCACGTTGAGAGAGATAATGTATAAATCATTTTTTTGCCCACTTGAAGTCTATTCTTTTACAGTTGCAATGTTGGACAAAGCTGCACTAGCAAAAACTGCCTAATTTTGCTCATTTTTGCCCCACATAACATTGCTTTACCTAAATAGAAGTTTAAGATTTTGCTTTCAGCTTTAGTTTTGAAATGATACAATTATGTGACAGAATATTTCATAGTGGTTATTAATCCACTTCCAATACTAACAAGACCACCTTCATTTGGAAGCTACTGTAAGTTTTCAGAACCATAGCTGATGAGACTTAAATCAATCTTTGCCTTTATTTTTCATCTTCTTTTACCGACTCAGAACTAAATTCCATCAAAGATGTGTTCGATTTAAAACTCTAGTCTCAAGGCACAAAGAATATAAAGAACACACAAATGTACACACTCACATGTAAAATTTTATATATACAACCCCTCTCTTTCATTCTTTCTGAACTGCCAAGTGTGGTTGATTGTTTGATTCCCTTTTGTAAATAGGCAGTTGAATTGTTTTTGTGCCAGTGTGCCTGTCACTTATATCAATTTGGGACAATGGTTGTCATTGCCCCAATTCCATCCTTTGGATATTTGGCGAACTCTAGCCCATCATTATCTGCAACTTTTTATTTGCAAACTTTTTCTCCTACAGCAGCTGAAAGTCTTACTGCTCTCACACATGGCAGTCCAGAAGATCTGAGCAGTTCTCACCTCAGTGGGCTACAGCAAACAAATATCAGGATACAGCGTAGTCCAGCAACCTCAGTCCTACTTTAAGGTAAGTCTGAACATTGGGGTTTGTCCCATTTCCCAAAATCAGTCAACAGTGTTAAGCACCAGCCTCTTCTAGTAACTAAATTCTGAAGACAAACTTGATTGTGTTCATCCTTCCACTTCCTGTGTTAATACTCTGTTTCCCACCTTTATTCCATGCACATCCAAATAAACATTGCACCCAACATCGTTCTCAAGGTCTGCCGCAGAGACAACCCAGAACAGTATTCCATTCAAATGTTCAGATTGACTTATACGGATTCTTTGAAAAGTTAGGTATCCTTCCAGAAGATGCACTTCTCTTTGCAGGATCTCCTCTCCCCTAGTGGCCACTGCAGACAACCACACCTCTTCTCTTCTGTAATTTAGGACTGTCACTTGTTCAAAGCAAATGATGACTCCAGTAACTACCAGACTGTCCAACCCTGAAAAGAACTGGAAAAAAGAAATGAATATCCGTTTAAGATGTGAACAGTGAGGTCTTTTCTCTACCTGGCAATTTCTAGCTAAAATGTAGTATAACATAATAATAGTATAATAGCAATAGGCCCAAATGAGAAATTTGTTTTGTTCTCACTGCTTTGAAAATGCACTCATTCTCTGAGCGGAAAGAATATTGCTACCATCAGGCTACAAATTATTCTCCTTTTAAGGAAGAAGGAATGTTCCTGAGAAAGAAAAAAAGAGGATGCTGACTTAGCAAAGTCTCCTGTAATCATGCTCATGACAAATTTACTAGGAAATGCTCGTTGGTTTCCCTGCTCAAAATCCTTGCCTATGAAATGCTTTGGGCAAGATGTATTAGATTGCCTAACATTGTTTATGGCCACAACAAACAAAAGATAGGACTAGAATATAAGGATTTATGGAGCACAGCATCCTGGAAAATGTCATATAAACTATTTAAAAGTTTCAGTATAAAATGAAGATGTGTCATGACCAAAGCACCTCCTTTTGTGTGTCCCATGTAATCACAACCATCAGTTAAATACCTCATGTGTTAATCTGTTAGTCTGGAACATTGTGTGCTAAAGATATGAATATCCCAGTTCCTTTGGCCTCTTTTATACGCAGGGACTCTTGGGGGATGCATGCTTTGAAAAAAGAAATGGGTAAATTGTGTTCCCCATACCTAAGACTATGAAAAACTTCCCTGACATGACAAAAAGGAGAATAAACTAATGGTGTAATGGTGGAGGAGGGTAGGAAGATGAAAAAAGAGAGGTTAGAGGAGTGGCCAGACTGAGTGCATCTGATAGGAAGGAAACATGCTGTGAGAGGAGAGAACACATTGGGGGACACTCATGTACACTGGAATCAGCAGACTCCTTCACCAACATCTTAAATCATTATGGAAGTGAGTAAACATCTGACGACAACTCTATTCTCTTACCATTTTCAGGAGCAAAGTTCCCTTTGAAAAGATAGCATTCATCAAATTGAATACCATCTGACACCTAGTTTCCTGCAACAGCTAATAATCTTTGTAAGCCCTTACCAAAATAAAATAAAAATAATACAACAATAAATAAATTAAAAACCAAGATGCAAATCTAACATTCAGGTAGAAAAGAATGTTTCTGAACTTTTGTTTGGTCAGGCAGAAAAACTCCAAGATTCATCCCTGGCTAGATATTAATAAAACACCTCTTTATACTTTTACAGAGAAAGCTGAGAAATGGATAAAAAATAGAATGAAAAGCAGTTGTCCTTTAGAGTGGGACCAAGTGAGAACAAGTAGGGAAAATAATTGTTCATTATTTTAAGTCCTGTATTTTTGTTTCTTAAATATGTGTATGCTTTGCCTTAAAAAAAAAAAAGAAAGAAAAAAAGATAGAAAGAAACAAAAATAGACAATTGAGAGAAAAACTCCAAAAAACATAATGGTTTGGCTTTCATAGTCACATTGTCCTTATACTTTAAGAAATAAATGAAGGGGTTTCTTTAATCAGCATTGGCCCGTTGTGTGGTAACATAGTGAAATCACGTCCTGTATTCCTCAGTTGTGTTTTCAGTGCTTGAAATATACAAGTAGATGCAAAATAAGAATATCAATCCAAGTTTCTCAAGATAGCTGTGTAACATTATCATCAAAGTTAGTTTAACAAAGCACAGCACATGATATATAGGAAAAGTGTTTTCTGGATTAATCAGGGGAAAAGGGATAAGTAAGAAGTGTAAGCTAAAACACCCAAGAGAAAAATTACACAGTGATGAACAAAAGTGACCAGGACATAGATTATGTTTATTTGGGGAAAATATGGAAACAATCACTGTGTGAACCCTAGTTTCAAACCATGAGGTTCAAACTAAGTTTAATGAAATAAAAAAATTAAAAATTAAAAAGATTTTAAAAATATATTTTAATTTAAAGTAGAGACAAATAAATTTCATCATCACGAATGTAAATGGTTGAAAATTTGTTTATAGAACATTTTAGAATGAGATGCATACATATTGACACATTTCACTGTGTTCTAGAGTTAAAGAAATGAGCATGATTTTTTAATGTAATAACTTCCCATTTTTAATCATATAAGGTACAAATTTTTCCTAAGAAAACAGTTAAATAAGCTATTTTTTACAGATATAACAAAGTTACTTTCATATTTCCCGTTTCCTGCACTCTACAGGATGATGATGATGTGTGTGCGTGTGTGTGTGCTCACAAAAGGAACAGAAGTCTAAAATTTGTATGAGCACAGGAACACTTCCATCCTGTGAGCTTGCTGCAATATCGGGGTAGAGGTAAATTATTATTGTGTCCTTTGTTTACTTGTCTCACACTTCACACCTTGAGACCTTACTTTTAGTGCGAGTCTATGAAATGTAAATTGGTTGGTCAGACCTCAGCTTGAACTCAAAAACAGCAAAAGAACAGTTGAACTAGGAGATTCTTAACAAATTAGGGTTGAAAGCAGAGCCATCCTCCCAGAAACAGGGTCTGAGTGTTTAACCCTGTACACAGGTGGTGCAGAGTTCCTGAACCCTGGTTAGGAACAGAGCCACATACAGGATGAATCCCTTTCCTTACAGAGCCGATGTAGATTCGTGTGTTACTTCTGCCTTTGCAACGTTGGATACCTTGCATTTTGAATAAAGTAAATGCATGCCATCAGCCTCAGCCATTTAAAATCATGCTCAACATTACTTGTCTTATAACAAAATAATAATCACATGATCTCTCTCTCTCTCTCTCTCTCTCTCTCTCTCTCTCTCTCTCTCTCTCTCTCTCTCTCTCTCTCTCTCTGTCTCCTACTATACACATTCAGCCATGGAGTATAAATCCCCACCAAAAGGCATTCATCTTAGCGGAGGTCAAACTTAAATGTTTTGAGCAACAGTTCCTTCCTAAGTAATTAGAGAGCCCATCTCAAAACATCAGAATTCAATGAAATTTGTGAATAAAACATTGGGTATGTCCTAGAGTTCGTATAGTTCGTCAGCATTGGTTTTGAATGCAGTGGTAGGAAGACTTTCTTTCTTAAAATGATGGACTAATTTTTTTTTTCATACCTCTATGTGGTTCCACATGTTCTTTCATAGACATGGAAAAAGCTACAATCATTTAAACCAAATAACAGTGACGAGTGAAAAGTTATTATGATTCAAAGTACTTTAATTTTTTATTGAATACTCAATAGATAAGAAGAAATTTTATTCTCTATGGAAGCCACATGATAGAATTCTGATCGCCTGTTTTATCCTTAATTACCTAAATTATAAAACACAAAATTCATGTTTATTTAAATAATAAATCAAATAGTAAGAATCTTAAATATATGTACTTTATTCATAACTTAGACCATTTTATTTTCACACACAGTTGGCTATGTCTTAGTGTTTAATAATGACCAATTTTTTATGTATTGTAAATTTTTCTAAGAGTTTAAGTACCTTTTCTAAAACCTGAATTTTTCCTATTCATGTAATTTGTTAAGGTACCTTATGCCAGTTTTACAGTAAGTATTTTGAAGAATAAGTAATAACCAGATAACGAGTTCAAAAGTCCACTTAAAGTGTTCAGCTTAACTATGAAGTATGTTCTCCCAAAGGAACCTGTGTGATACTTGGTTTGAAAAAATATTGATGTAGCTCTATCTTCTAACTGAAATACATTGGGATTCTGACAACCACAAAGACCCCCACACTCTATCAAAATTTTTGCATAATTATAAATGAGGTAATACTTGCAACTGTCCCCAATCTACTCTGAAACATGCCACAGTCACAGAGAGGGAGATACAACTTCAGAAAGAAATGAAGAAAGGACTTACATGAAAATTGAATTTTAACGACACCATCTAACGTAAATAAGACTTAGAAATAGAAAACTGTGGTTACTGTAGAGTTACAACTGGATAATAGCCTGCCTCATATGAAATCCAACTTAAGGCAAAAATAACTCAACGCACATATTCTCCCTTCTCATATGTGTGAATAAAATATAACTTACGTATTAAAAAGTAATAAAATACAAAGTTTGATAAGCATCAGATCCAACACCCATGCAACTACCACCCCTGCCAAGAAATACAAAATTCCAGGATCACCAAGATCTGTCCTCATTTAAATTTCCAGTTAACGTCTTCTTTCTCCTTACATATATTACCACCACCAAGCTCTCTAACATTATTTAGACATCTAATGTGTACTGTATGTTAGTTTTGCCTGTTTTTCAAATTTATGTAACAAGAACAATGCAATATAAATTCTTCTGTGTCTAGCTTATTCTCCTCAAGGTCTTGTGATAGTCACCCAAGAACACCTCTCCACCTTACTGATGAAGACTAGGCTATGTGGGAATTACTGTGGCTGGTGGATAAGACACACGATTGATTTAAATTAGTTGGGGGGCAATTTGGATACTAGAATGGATCATAATGATTATTACAAAAGAAAATTGTATGCATGGAATTGCTAGGAGGATGAACTTTGGCAAATTGCTGACTCCTTTCAATAATATTTTGGTTGTTTTTGTTTTGTTTCCTTTTTTCCTTAGGTCTTTGTGAATGTGTCTCCCACTAAGTCCAAAAATTAGCAGGTTAAAATAATAAACATGCATTATATGACACAGTTTCTAAGAATTAGGAATCCTTGAGCAACTTGGGAGGAAGGATGTGACTCAGATTCTCTCATGAGGTCACTTTCAAAATAATGACTGGGGCAATGTAGTCATCTGAAGGCTTGACTAGAGCAGAAAAGTAGTTTTCCAAGAGAGTCTCTCCATGTAGCTGTTGGAAATAGACTTGATTTCATTGCTAATTGTTCATAAGAGGCTTCAGTTCCTTGTCACGCGGTCCTTTCATTAGTGCCGCTCATGGGACGATAGTTGGCTTCCCCAGGTCAAGCGATCCAAAGGGAGAAAAGAGGGAGAAACCACACTGTCTTTTATAAACTAGACACAGAAGTGGCATGCTATCATTTCCACTGTATTCCAGTGGTCACACAGATCAACCCTGATACAATGTGGAAGGAAATCAGGCAAAGGTGTGTGCACCAGAAGGAGGGGATTATGGGGGAAATCTTGACGATTGGCCATAACACCTGTAGGGAGCAGGCTGTAAGCTGACAAGGGCCTTGCAGCCTGCAAGGTCATTCCTATGGGAAGCCTCGCCTCAGCATCTTCCCAGGAAAAACAAGATAACACTAATGCAGCCACAGACATACAAACTTGCCAATACACAAATAAGAATGTTCTACTGATATCTGCTTGTTCTGCTAATACTTGTTTGTATAGACAACTGTTCTAACATTGTATAAAAACTGTGTGTGAAATAAAGACTGCGCCACTGCTCCGCCATCCTTGGACGGTGGACCTCCGGATCCCAGCTTTCTTGTCTCCGTGTCTTTTCTCAATCTCCTCGCCCTTCCCCCTCAGGCAGAGCCTTCCTGGCCCTGCGGACCACTGCAAACAACTATTTTATGGATTTTCACCTATAACAGTGAACACAGCCTGATTAAATAAGACATAACTGTTTTAGTACTGTAACATTTATGAGTACAATTACAACAGTTAATATGTGATCCAAAAAGGATAAACAAAGTGGAGAGTCGTGTTGGTGCCTCCATAGTCTCATTATACACAGTTTGACAGGGGTTGGCAAACTATGGCCTATTGACCAATTTGTCTCACCATCTATTTTGGTTTATGAAGTTCCTTTGTAAGAAAGCCAAACAATCATTTACATATGTTCTGTGTCTTAAATTGCACTGCAATGGCAGAGTTGAGTAGTTTCAGAGACTGGCCTAAAAAGTTGAGAACATTTATTAACCAGTTCTTTAGAGTGTTTTTCACCCTATGCACTAGGATGTAAAGTGAAAACATTCAAAAGATCCAAAATTATGGAAATGAAAAAGGGGGTTACAGTGTATTCCAAATATTTGCAGGGCTATTTAATTAAAAGAATTCATAAAGCTCCAGTGAGCATACTTATATAATGCTTGTAATAATGGAAAATGATATTATAAAGCGGGAGAAAGAGAATTCAAAGAAGAAGGTGGGGATGAAGAATCTTCCAGGAACAATCTCCCCGATGTTCTTATTTGTACAGAGACCTATTCTTTTCCGGATGAAACTGCTTGGTTTCAGGAGAGCTGAGGCAGAAGTTTCCTGAGATCTTGTCACATAGTGGAGACAATATCTAACTGATTATCTCAATTGTAATTTATCAAGAAATAAATTGGCCTTAGGCGTCACTGAGACTTAAGAACTTAAAAATCCTTAGCATAAATAGTTAGTTAATTATTATTTGGGTAGTTAGTTAGCTCACTGTCCTTGTTATGGTCAAGAGGCAAAAACTGATGCTTAAGCATCTCTGGAGATAAGCATAGAGTTGTCCCAGTCCATCTATGAAATAATTATCTTCATTAGGCAACATTAGAGGTCACTAATGGAGGAACTAAGAATTTATATTAGGGTAACTAGAAAAGTATTTCTTGTCCTGGCACATGTGAATTGAGTCCCTAGTTATTTTATCAGAAATCAAAAGGCAGTGTTTAAATTCAACAAACTATGCAGTAGTGATTAAAACAAATTTTAAGAGTTTGTTGGTATGGTATGCAGAGCTCTAGCTAACACCTAAAGTTTCCATGCCATGATATACATCCCTATCACCCCCTCTCCTTTAGTTTCAGTGGAATTTGTAAAGACAGCCATACCTCCTTTCTCCAAGCTTCTCTTTATTGTGCTTCACAGGTATTGCATTTTTTACAAATGGAAGGCAAGACCCTCCACCAGCAAAAGGATTATGACTAGCTTTTTTGTGATAATGTCTCTATTTAGGTGGTCTGGATCCAAACCCACAATATCTCTGATGAGACTTTGACATTAATGAGGGTGTCAGATGGGCACTTTTCTTATTAGGGAGACCACTTCATGGATGGTGTCTATTCTTGACCACAGCAATATACATTTATGTGTGTGTGTGTGTGTGTGTGTGTGTGTGTGTGTGTGTGTATCATGGAATGTGGAGTACAGCATATGGAATAGAGTCAATGAAATTGTAACAGCTTATAGGATGTCAGAGGGGTAGTAGTTTGGGGGAGGGGGTTATCACTTTGTGAGGGGTGTGAATGTCTAACTATTACATTGTTTTGTACACCTGAAACCAATAAAAATAATAATAAAGGTATAAGCTAACTATTGGCAATATTGTTTTGTTATATTGTGTGTGTCTTGGACATTTCCTTACCTTTTACACTCAACACTGAGATAATCACTCAAGTATACCCTTCCATGTGCATTAGCCCATTTCACAGCAAAAAATAAAAAGCGCAAAAGAAGAAAATTAATGCGTCTTTCCCTGAGAATAATGAGAGACCTCATTTCAGAGGGAAAATATGGGGGAGGGAAATGGGGGGGAGATAGAAGGACCTTTACATAAAAGAAGTCTTTCCCATTCCAAAGACTACTAATATATTTTCAGGGCAAAGGAAAGCAGAATGCAGGTAAAAATGGGGGAAGAATAGCAAAATGAAATGGGTCAGGTGGTCCCAAATGGAGTATGACTAAAGTGATAAGACCATGCTGTGAGAGAAAAACTCTGCCGTGGGTGACCATATCCTCCATTCAACGCAGAACTTTCCATTACAATTCTGTGAAATGATAGGGGAGCCGGAAAAAACATCTGAGTTGTAATTAAGAGGCGATGGAAATTTCTATTCTCGGGGGGACAATTTTGACATAGACTATTCTCCGAAATCACACATCATCCACCGTATTTATCACCTTTTGTTTACTTATTGCTGTTGTAACTGTAATGAATGTTTATGAGTTCTCAGAAAAAACATAGATTTGGCTCTGGACACTTCATGGGTGATGATGTGAAAAGTGATCATTTGAACCTATGCTCGGGTTTGGCTACATGAAAAGAGTTGAGATTCATCCTGAACAAATATTGTGAAAATGGACCATCCGTGGTTCATTATAGAGAAAAACACTCTAAGCACGTAAAAAACAAAACAAACAATAAACAAAGATGAAATTGCCTTGTGGGGGGAAGACAGGAAGATGGGATAGTTGGGACAGAAAACTACTCAATTTCATTATCAGCTTACCTATACTGTTTTGAAATTTGTAATTAAAAACATATTACTGTGCAATCAGATGGATAATAAAGCCAAAACATGAAATATCCATTAGTACAATGCATGTTCTCTCAGACCAAGTTAAAAACATTTGAAAGATGTTATGTCCCATCCCTTATTTTTCACAATGTAACTTCAGTGCATTTTCCTAAGTCAATCTTCATACAAGAAATGTGAAGAGTTCAGCTGGTAGTCCTATTATATTTATATTTTGAGAAATAAAAAATGAGGTGTTATTCCTGGATCTTCATATATTAAATATTAATTTGGATTCTTAATTATTATGGTACAATTGAAATATAAAATTAGAAAGCAAACACAGATGTCAATATAAAATTTTTAAGATGTCTGAACAATAGTTAAAAAAAGAGAATAGGCTTTTGAAATCTGTGAGATCAGGAAATTCCCATCCAGGTCACAGGCATCAGGACTCTGTGTTCCCAGTCCTTCTGTGAAACACTCAGAAACCCCTCAATAAAATAAAATGGATTGCTCCCTCTGCCACAGAAAAAAAAGGGGAGTTGTTCATGCTTTACACATAACTTTTAGGAAGAAGTTCTTGGGATTAAGTAGTGATTAAGATTTTCAATGCACATGTAGGTGACTCTTACTGATGAATAAGCATAAGGCAAGAAACACCTGTGGAGTAAAGAAACAGCCATTGTAAATGTATGTGATCCGGACTTGTGTCCCTTCACCTTTGAAAATCTCAAAGCAATCACACAGGAACTACACATTTCAATCACACAGGAACCACATATTTGGCCAAAGATTATGATTGTTCTGCAGTGCACAGGAATTCAAGAGAAGACACACAAATGTGTTTATCTGTGAGGCTGAATGATACACATGAGGAAAGTGTCCTAGGGCAATTTTAGCTCTAAATTAAAACATATAGATGGATAAATATCCAGAAGGAACCAGCTTTCAGAAAAGTGAGGTAGAGATGGTTCTTCATAACATACACAGAACTGAAATGATGTTGATATCTATTTCATTATGTAAATTTTTTAATTCATGCAGATAAAATTTACAACAATGTATACGGAAGAGTATGTCACATGCAGTATTGAACACATGCATTAAATCAAAACATTCATGAAATTATTTATCTTGGTGCTGTATAATTTTGCCTGTAGGTGCATAATTTTATCAACCTTAAAACAGAGGGTTTAAAATATATGACACAATTATATAATAAGAAAAAATTTGAAACATTTCACCTTAGAAGTAGATAATAATAATATAAGAGGTAAACTCCTATTCTTAGCATTACTGGACCTTATTGCCCACCACTTCTGACCTAAGAAGCACCTAAATAAGCTCCTATATGCTTCTTCTTACAGATATAACGGCTTTTACTTTGACAGGCTTTATCCAGAGAATTTCCGCTTGTGCTATATGTTATGCAATTCCGTGTATTTACAGTTTGAATCAATGAAAATCTGTAATGAAAAATAAAATATTAACATATGATAAAAAGAAAAGACAATGTTCAGGGATGGTGTTTTTATTAATTGATAGAACTTTTTAAAGCATTTGAGTGAGATATTAACATACTGAGCCATTACACCTTTTTTCATTCAATAGTCACAATTTTCACGATATTACAAAAGGGATTTATTGCCTCAATAATCAATAGCATTTAGTTCAGGGATTTTCTTGTTCCTGCCATTGTTCTTAATGGTTTTAGTATATAATAAACTTTGCCACTATTTTGTTTAAAGATGTGTTGACTAATTTAGCCTAGGAAAAGAAATCAGGGCATAAAATTTTCATTGTATGATGTTGCAAATACCATGTTTATAAATGAACATGAGATTCTAAGATTACAAATATATAGAAGCCCAGCATGTTTGAAACATGAGGATGCTGAGAATATTGGGCGCCCCCAGGATAAAGAATATAATGACTATCCTGTTTTCCCAGGGCAGCTTCTGTCTGTGTGAACAACAGTACATGCACTACACATCAAAGTGTGTGTTCCAAAGAAGAAAGAGAAAATCATAGCTCTTTTATGGTCACACTAACTTCATGCCACTTGAGCATATATATGGATGTTCTAGGTGGCGCTAAAATTGCTACTGTCCTATATCTGTTCTATTTTCTGTATTCTCAGGCTCCAGAGAGGTTATTTTAGCTACGGTATCCCCAGATGTTCCAATCTTTGGTCAGACCTAAGGATAAACTCATAAAAAGACCATAAGTGGGAGAAACTCACAGATCTGGGGAGAGAGCAGAGCCATCCTCCCACTGCCAGACACGTTGTTCTTCATTGTAAGACAGTCCAATCCAGTAAAAGTTTATACTGTGGTTCATGAAACTCTGATTGGAAACAGAGACAAACATTTTAACTTAATTTGAATCTACTCTGAGAATAAAGTAAATTCAAGAAAATCAGTGTCCAACATTAGATCCAGACTTCAAGTCACTTGAACTGAAATCCTTTTTTATGTCTAGTTTAGGAGGTAGAGTCACATGTCTCATATTTTCTCACTATAAGATCCATTCATTTATGGAGACAAAATATCACAAAATCTCATTCTTAAAAGAATGAAAAAATATTATAAAGGGGTTAAATTTTCATAGAACAATTTCTTCACAGATATCAACAATCAAATTTCATCCCAAATCACCAGTATCTTGTCAGATAAAATTATCTGATAGACGTACTCAATCTCACTCAACACAGGTTCTCATGTTGGAGAAATCTTTCACTTTTTCTCAAGAATTGGGTAATTATTATGATCATGTGCTCCATGTTCATTGCATATTATATCCAAGAATGATGATAAAAACTATATAATTACCAAAGAAAATATGAATTCAAGAGCAGAACATTTAAAAACTTATTTGAATAAAAATAACGACCTATTATTTCTTCTTTGATTTCTCTAAAATGTCTCTTAAATCTTATCTATCTTGGATTTTATTCCTGTAATATAAATATTTGAGAAATTTTATGTTGGTTTTCTAATGAATGTTCTAAGGGATAAGAAATTGGTAAGTCATTATTAGTTCAAATATAACCATCCAGTTATGATCTGATTAGAGATTTCAAAGTATTCATTTTTCTTAGACAGCATATTTTTCCTAGGTCAAAGAAAGTACAAGAAACCATAATTAAATACATACTAATTCATCTTTGTTTTGCAAATGAAGTAGACTGGAATTCTGAGAGGCACAGAAATCCCTGCTTTTTGTCCAAGTTACTTTTTCATTAGAAATGAAGAAACAGTTGCATTGGTACCCAATCCACTTTTCTTGACAGGAACAGCAGTCAGAGCCTAAAAGAGAAAATGAAAGATGAATGATGACATTGGAGATTCAATTTTTTTAAAATGGTAAGTAAAAGTATATAGCTTTCAAGTACACAGTTCTATAATATTTCATCTATATATTGCACTGTGTGTTTACCACCCAGAGTTAGTTTTCCTTCTATTACCCTCTTACTCGCTTCTATTTCTCCCTCTTACCCTCTTCTATCATCCCCTCCCCTCTTCCCCCGGTGAATGCTAAAATGTTGTGGGTGTCTATGAGTTTTTGCTTGTTTGTCTTGTTTGTTGCTTTAAATTGTATGTCTCACATGTGAATGAATCATATGGTTCTCAACTTTTTCTGTGTGACTTATTTTGATTGGCATGATAATCTCAAGATCCATCCATTGTGAGACTCAATTTTTTAACTGGGATTTACTCATTCAAAACTCATTTTTTATTTGTTTCTACAAATAATCTTTGAGAATCTACTATATACACCAAAGTTCAGAGGATATTTATGTGCCTAAGGCAGACATGACCTTTTTTTTCTTGTGGATATTACAACTTCCCATAATTTATTAATTAATAAATGTGATTTAATTATGTAACGTTCATTAGGGTAATTATGCACAATAAATTCATTATGTTAAAACATCCCTTAGAAGATTGTAGGATGGGAGTGGTGGTGGTTAAAAGAATCTTTTTTTAAGGAAGTGACCCAAAGTTGAGTAAATAAGAGTATATTAAATCAAAGAGATATTTAAAGCAGGTAAACATTTTAGTATATTTCCTGAGTCAGAAAAGAGTGTGATACCTTGGGAGAAATTTGATATATATTTTGAACATTTTAGTTTCAAAATGAACACAAATAAAACAATTAGTTTAAAGTCCAGTCATATAGTTTCACTGTGATAGTACCTTGAATATGTACTATTCTCAGTGATAGCTACTCAAATCTTTGCCAAATGAATGGTGCTAATATTGTAGAGAGAATGGTGGTTACCAGTGGCTGAGAGGTGGAGGAAATGAAAACATGTTAGCCAAAGGGTACAAACTTTCACTTAGAAGATTAAAAAGTTTGAGGATCTACTGTATAACATTGTGGTTAGAGTCAACAATACTGTGTTATATACTTGTAAGTTCCTAAATAGTAGATTTAAAATCTTCTCACAATATAAAAGAAATGATTATTATTTGACATGATGGAGGCATTAGGTAGTGGCCGTCATAATCACATTGCAATATATAAGTATATCAAACGAACACATTGCATTCCTTAAAATTACACAATGTTGTACATCAATTATATCTCAATGAAGCTGGAAAAATTCTAAGAAAACCACAAATATAAGTAAATTCTATAGGATCGCAGAAGATGGTAAGATAACTTGCAGAACGTTAGGGAAAAAATATATTTAAAAAACTGGACTTGACCTGATTTGGATAAGTAGGGTCAGAATTACCAGAAATCTCTTAAAAATTGGCAGAGTACCTTAATAGACACTTCTCTCAAGAGACATACAGCAAGCAGATATATGAAAAAATGCTAAACGTCACTAGCTATTAAGGAAATGCAAATCAAAACCACAACGAGAGACTACTTCACATCTGTTGGAATAGCTATTATCAACAAGACACGTAATTACAAGAGTTGGAGAGGTTGTGGAGGAAACCCTCCTACACTGCTGGTAGGGATGTAAATTGGTACAGCCACTGTTGAAAACAGTATAGAGTTTCCTCAGAAAATTAAAAATAGAATTACCGTATGACCCAGCAATCCCTCTTCTGGGCTTCAGGATATCTATCTATTCAACATATCTGAAAAAATTTATCTGTAAAGATATACCTATGTAACTTTATTAACAATTATCACCCTTATAGACTTTAATTTTTAAAAAATTATATATGTGTGTGTGTGTGTGTGTGTGTGTGTGTGTGTGTATATGGTCTGACAATGAGGTTCACGAACTTGTTGCAACGATGTTGTTAACCTTTTTTTGGTATCAGAGGGATTATTCATTAAGAATTTGTATTAACTGGACAAACAGTGAACCAAGAATATGATTTGGAATTGCTGAAAAGGCTGCATGGGAAAGTTAGATGAAAGTGACCTGAACTTTTCTCCAACAATTCATGGCTCTTGCATCATGACAATGCACCAGCTCCCATGGCACTATCTGTGAAGGAGTTTTTAGCCAGTAAACAAATAGTTGTATTGGAACACCCTCCCTACACACCTTATCTAGCCCCCAATGCATTCTTTCTTCACCCAAAGATAAAGGAAATATTGAAAGAAAGACATTTTTATGACATTCAGGACATCAAGGGTAATACGATGACAGCTATGATGGCCATTCCAGAAAAAGAGTTCCAAAATTGGTTTGAAGGGTGGACTACGCGCTGGCATGTGTGAATAGCTTCCCAAGGGGGGTACTTCGAAGGTGACCGTAGTGACATTCAGCAATGCGGTATGTAGCACTTTTTCTAGGATGAGTTTGCAAACTTAATTGTCCTTACCTCATATATACCTCTGTGCTCATTGCAGCTTTAGTCATGGTGGCTAAGACATGGAAACACGCACAGTATCCTTCAATAGATGATTGGATAAAAAAGATATGGTATATGTACAAAATGGAATACTATTCTGCCATAAGAAATGATGAAATAGTGCCATTTGCGACAACATGGATGGATCTTGAGATTATCATGCCAAGCGAAATAAGTCAGAGAAAGTCAAGAACCATATAACTTCACTCATTTGTGGACTAGAAAACTGAAGTCAACAAAGGAACAAGACAAACAAAGAAACAAAAACTTATAGACACAGACAACAGTTTAGTGGTTACCAAAGGTTAAATGGGGAGGGGGCAGTGAGGTTAAAAGGATAAAAGGGGTTTAATATATGGTGATGAAAGGAAATTTGACTTTGGATGGTGAACACACAATGCAATACATAGGTGAAGTGTTATAGAACTGTACACTTGAAAACTATATAATTATATTAACTAATGTCACCCAAATAAATTTAATTAAAAATGAATTAATTAATTGCAGAAGTCTCTGAACTATATTCTGAATTATGGAACAAATAGAAGGAAAATTATAAAGATATAAAAGTATGAGTTATGAACAATCACGGAATGGTGAGTAGGATTAGCTGAGATATTTATTATAATTTATTTTTCATTTGTTACTTAAACACAAGTACTCATGTAGGAAAAATATGTCATTTCAGGCTAATATTTTCTTATTAATTAAATAA
Organism: Rhinolophus sinicus; assembly: GCF_057876585.1. Classification (NCBI taxonomy): domain Eukaryota; kingdom Metazoa; phylum Chordata; class Mammalia; order Chiroptera; family Rhinolophidae; genus Rhinolophus; species Rhinolophus sinicus. Next base: position 27,767,944 of record NC_142501.1, on the reverse strand, counting down.
ATAAATGCACATCTATGTAAATTAATAATTTTTACATTAGAGAACAATGAAATGGGACTATACTACAGTTAGTAGTTAAACTTGTTTTACTATGTGTAATAGTCCATGAACCTTCAGTGTGAAGAAAACAAGAAACTGTCTGTTCACCCTCTACAAACATAAAGTTTTCCAAAGTATGGAACCTACCTTCCTGCGGTTCTGTGGCTCCTGGTGATGATATTGGCCGAATACTTTGTTTAGGGAATACTATGGGAAATGATTAGAAATTACTTACTTATATACAGACTTATGGAATAACAAGTTATTATACATTAGTAGAATGAAACCTTTATTCTTAAATGTTTTCATCAGAGTTTTGATTTTAATATAGACTTGCTTACAACAACTTACGATTTTTCAACAATAATCCCAAAGCAACCATCAACAGAAGGCATGTTACTGCTAAGATCCCAGAAATCAACCTCCATGGAATGGTCCAAAAAGCTGTAGAGAAAGAGAGGTAAGGCAGTGATTTAAAGAGCAAACACAGGAGCTGAAGTTCTTAAAAGCAGAAACCTGGAAGAGAGAATTTAAAAAGTTCCTTGTTTTGACGACCCAATCATCTTGCCAAGGCAACATTGGAAAATGAAGACATTCCCTTCAGAACTCCACCCAATAACAATTATTTTATGAGATATATTTTTGTTCTTCAGTGAGATTACCCATACCTTTTCTTCTTTACCATCTCTATCTCAGAAAAATGTATTTAACATTTGTTTTTTAATTTGGCAAAGCAGCTTAGAGTACTGGAGTAAAAAGATATCAATGGGCACTAACGTGTTTTACATGCTTACATGACAGACATTTACTTTTATTTTCTCAAACAAAAATCACAAGATAGTTGCATGAACCCTGTTATGAAGATGAGCAAATTTACGATTCATTAATAACATTATTTTGTAAAGGTATCAAAGCTAGTAAATACCCAAGTCAGAAATGAAATGAAAATTTACCTAGGCCCAGAGTCCTTATTTAACATATTCTATCATTGTCTCAATGATTCTACGTAGGAGTGCACCCCCTGCTAATATCAACGCATTCTCTGCTCTAAGAAATGGCTTTTAGGTGTTCATGACTTTCAAGAGGTTTTACAGGGAAGAAAAGACATAAGAGCATCTGTACCCAGTGCAATGAGAAGGTCTCCAACGAATGCATGGGCAATTCCTTGGAGAGCTGGATTCATTTCGCAGCACATTGAATTATACATAAGCAACCATTTTTTACAAGAACATTACATTTTCTCATGACCAAAACTAGTTGTTTATACCCTTACCCTTAAAACAATTTAAAATTAGGAGATTCTGCATTAACATCAGGACACTCCCAAAAGAGTGTGAGTCATTAACAACAGTCCCACATGACAAACAGTTAGTCTGGGTGGTTTTTGATGTAACACAAAAGGTAAATTTTTAAATAATACTTTTAAGCATTGCATCTTATATATTTGACATTCTCTCATTATGTTAGAATTATGCTGCTCATAATTTAGATGAAAATTCAGTTGTCATTCAAAATTTAGAGCTTTCCCTCTCAGAATCACCTCTTTAAACCTGTTAAAGAAGATTCACAAGATCATTTTTAAGTTACAGAATAAAGAATGAGAGCAATAATATGAAGTGGAAAATCCTGACACTCTAAAATGTATTTTATCTGAAAGTAGGCCGTGAAATTAGCCATATCCATAAAATAAAATTTCTGCTAATTTTTATTTTTTAATTTTATGACTTGGGTTGACATACCTGCCATGAGAAATGTTATTCCAGTGTCGATACCAGGAAGCCACGATGTGTGCTTTTTCAAGAAGCACGTTGTTGGATCACTGACTTGAGCTGGGGGCTAGGAATCTGAAAGTTGTATATGTAGAAATTTAAAAGAAAAAGGAAAAGAAAAACTGTGTGTATAAGCAGTGTTCTTCATGAGACACGGTGTACGATATGAACAAGAAGCAGTAAAATCACTATCTTCTAAAATGTTATGGAAACCACAACACAGGAAATTCTCAGTGCACATGTGTAATGCCAATTACTTTCCTCAGAAAACAAGGTGAGAGAAAGTTTTTTTTTTAATGTTTAAATATTAATCACCTTTTTAAAATATTTGGAACATAGGAAAAAAGATAGGCAAATCAAAGGTGAATTAACTTAGTATAATGAAGTTCCACAAAGTATTTTCCTCTTTTAATAATGAGAAACATTTGTAATTTACCTTGATTACAGTATTTGGCATATGTTAGCTCACTTATTTCTGAAAAGAATAAAGATACATAAATATACTCATTTTAATGATAAGAAAACTAAGGAAGAACTACGTACATGAGTAAAGTTACCAACTTTGAAACTCAGGCAGTCTTTCTCCAGAACACATATTCAAAATATTTCAAATCAAGCCTATCTCTCTGTGTCTGTGTGTTTTGTTGATTTTTATTTCTTTTCTTTAGCTAAGAGTGGTTACTATTTCCATCTCTCATTTATGTGCTTCTGATTGCTGCCGCATTAACCCACCATAGAAATGCAAAGATCAAAAAGGAAGAATCAGAGTGACTTTCCCATTACTGTTCCATGTACACACACATCCACACCTGGTCTCTATGACTGCCTCAGTTGGTCTACGCCCCACCCTTCAATGCCTCATCACATGAGCCTTAAACCTTCCTTCAACATGTGACTCTCCATTTTTCTGGTCCCTTGAAGTCCTTCGAACATGACTACAGCTGCTTTTTTATCTTATTTGTACTAATATTTTAGTAGTATGTTTTTCGTTGTGTTGTCTCATTCAGATAGTATACTGACAGTTGAATTTACATGCTTTTTGTCCTGCAAAGAATAACCTTATCAGGGCAAAATTCAAATGTGGGACAGATGGGCAGAATAAGCATCTTGAAAGTAGAGACCTTGATCTATGATTAAGTATCTGGAAATATAAACTACCATTCACCCCATAGGAACCAGACTCCCTCCCAATTTATTTTTTTTTAATTTGTGTAACATCAGACGTGTGAATGCCTAGATCTGATTCCCAACTTCTACAGTAACTGAGATATCTACTCTTCACTGGCCCAGGAATCCTAAGGCTGGAATGGCTCAGTGAGAGTGACTGCAGATGCTGTCACAGGACCTACTGAGGATAGGATGGGTACACAGGGGAGCTGAGAGAACCCTCGGTGCAGGCAGAGGTCTATCTCACAGGTACATTTATTCATGCCATGAATAAATATACAGCGATGTGCATGGTCCCTCTAACAGCTTGCTGAAATTTACAGCAGGGCTAATGTTCCATCTGATGGAAGTCCAGGTAGCACTGGTTAGTGATGGCCATGGGCAGGTGTAGGGCTCGAAGCTTTCAAAGTTTTACTTCTTTACATACTGATTTCGTAAATGGCGAAGCTCATCAGCCTCATCCCTGCCCAGATCTCCTGGTAAACCTGGGTGTAGTAGGGGTTCATGGGGACCCAAACATTTTAATGAGGCTTTAAAACATCTCGCAGTAGGACCAATGGCTCAGGCCGCCCCAACCCACAGTCAAGGTCTTGGGAAGGTCACCGAATGTGCAAGTGGTGCATATGGCCCTCTGAGAGCCAAACAAATTTTTTGTTTGTTTATATTTTTATGTTTAAGCATTATAATATTTCCATACATGAAACTTTTTGTAAAATTTGGCATTTTCAACCTAAAAACAAAAGCAATCAAACAAACAACAACAACAAAAGAAAAAACAGAAAAAAAAAGAGAGAAAACAAGGACTGTGATTTGATTTCTCAATTTCTGTGAGGTTAAAATTTCCATCCTTTAATATGCATTGTGTAAATAGAGCTACTTTCACTGAAACACCAAAATGAATAAAATTTAAGTGCTTACCTGATAATGTAAACATGAAAATTCTTCATCCACATTTTATGCAAATCCAAGTTGAAAGAGATAATGTATATGATCCCTTGCCCACTTGAAGTCTATTCTTTTTTAGTTTTAATGTTGGACGAAGTTGAACTAGCAAAAACTGCCTAATTTTTCTCATTTTTACAACATGTAACATCGCTTTAACTAAATAGATTAAGATTTTGCTTTCAGTTTTTGTTTTGAAATGGTACTATTTTGTGACAGAACATATAGAAGGGGTCATTACTACACTTTCAACAGTAATAGGACCACCTTCATTTGGAAGTTATTCTAAGTTTTCAGAATCATATTTGATGAAACTTAATTTAACCATTGTCTTTTTCTTCTTCTTAGTTGACTGACTCAGAAGTAAAATCCATCAAAGATGTGTTCAATTCAAAAACTCAAGACAGAAGTCACAAAGAAGATAATCCTTTCTGAACTGGGAACCATAACTGATTGCTTCATTCCTATAAATAGGCACATGAATTGTTTGTGTGCCAGTTTCCCTGTCCATTACCTACACTTGGAGCAGAGGTCAGCATTGCCCCACTCCCACCCCTCAAGATATTTGGTGAAGTCTGCCCAACCAATATCTGCAATTCTGTATTTAGTTTTGTCTGTTTTTGAAATTTATATATTTAGAACAATATAAAATCTTTTCTGTCTAACTTATTTTCCTCAATTTCTTGTGATAGTCATTCAAGAACTTATATCCATCTTATTGATGATAACTAAGCTACATGTAAAGAACTGTGGCTGGTGGATAAGACCCACTGATTCATTTGAATTAGTTGGGGTCCAATTTCAATACTGGAGTAGGGTCAACTTTACGAAAACAAAATGGATCACAATGATTCTATAAAGGAAATTTCGAGGCATGGAATTTTGGGAAGTGGCTGACTCCTTTCAATAAGTTTTCATGGGGGAGGGGGAGTTGTTTGTTTTTTCTTTTGGTTTGTTTCCTTTTTCCCTTAAGATAGGCCTTTATGAATGAGTCTACCGCTAAGTTCAACACTTAGCAACCTAAAAGACTAAACACTTACTGTATCACAAGGTTTCTGATGGGTTAGGAATCCTTGAACAACTTAGCAGAATGGATGTGACTCAGGTTCTCTCATGAGTTTGCTGTAAAGATGTGGACTGGGGCTATGTTGTCATCTGAAGGCTTGGCTAGGGCTGGAAAGATGGCTTGCAAGTAAAACTCATTACATAGCTGTTGAAAATATACTTTATTTCATTGATGGTTGTTCATAAGAGGCTTCATTCAGTTCCTTGTCACATGGTCCTTTCAACAAAGTTACTCTTGACAGGACAGCTGGCTTCCCTCAGATCAAGTGATCCAAAGACAGAGAAGAGGAAGAAGCCATACTAGCTTTTAAGATCTAGACTCAGAAGTGGCATGCTATCACTTTGACTGTATTTCACTGTTCACACAGATTGACTCTGATACAATATGGAAGAAAATCATGCAAAGTTATGTGCACCAGAAGGTGGGGATCATGGGGTCATCTAACAGATTGGCTATAACATCTACTTTACAGATTTTCACATTTTGTAGTGAACACAGACTGATAAAGTAAGACAGAAGTGTTTTAGTTATTATAAAATGTATAAGTAAATTTATAACTGTTGTGATGTGACCTAAAAAGGATAAGGAAAGTGGAGAGTGAGTTGGTGTCTACAGTCTCATTATGCACAGTTTGACAGGGGTTGGCAAACTATAGCCTGTGAACCAAAGTTATCCCAACATCTATTTTTGTAAATAAAGTTTCCTTGTAACATAGCTAAACCACTTATTTACATATTTTCTATGTCTTCTTTTGCACTACAATGGCAGAGTTGACTAGTTTCAACAGAGACTGGCCCATATTTACTATCCAGTTCTTTAGAGTGTTTTTCACCCCATGTACTAGGATGTAAAGTGAAAACATTCAAAAGGTGCAAAATTATGGAAATAAGAAAGGGGGGTTACATGTTCCAAATATTTTCAGGTTTACTTAATTTAAAGAAATCATAAGTCTTCAAGGAGCACACTCATATAGTGCTTTTAATAATGGCAAATAATATGATACAACTGAAGCCTCTTATGAACATCCATCAATGAAATAAAGTATATTTCAAATGCGGGCGGGGTGGTGAGGCACCAAGAAATATCTAGGAACATGCTTCCCAAATTTCTTCATAATTGTACGAAGACCTGATTCTTATCTGGACGAAACTGTTGATATTGTACCGATATTTATGTGATGAATCTTGATTTCAGAAAAGCTGAGGCAGAAGTTTCCTGCAGAGTCTGGTCACTTAGTAAAGACAGAATATCTAACCAATTATCTCAACTGAATATCTAACCATTATGCTGTAAATCTGAAATGAATACAAAATAACACTGAATGTTAACTGTAATTGAAAAATTTTAAAAGGGGGGGAAGGTGAAGGGGAATAAGAGGTCCAAATTTCCATGTATATAACAAATAAATCATGAGAATATAATGTACATCATAGGAAATATAATCAATAATATTGTAATAGCATAGTATGGTGTCAGATGGTTGCTGGACTTGTCATGGTGATCATTTCTTTAGGTACATAAATGTTGAATAACTATGGTGTACACCTGCAACTAATATAATTTTGTATATCAGCTATATTTTTAATAAAAATCTTTAAAAATAAATAAACAAATTGGCACTAGGTACCACCTGAGAATTTTGAACTTTTAAAAACTTGGCATAAAATAGTTAGTTAGTTAGTTAGTTAGTTAGTTAGTTAGTTAGTTAACTGTCCCTGTGATGGCCAAGAGGTAAAAACTGATGTTGAAGTATCTCTGGAGATAAGCAAAGAACATCCTAGTCCTGCTGTAAAATAACTATCTTTATTAGGCAAACTTTGATATCTCTAATGGAAAAACTAAGAATTAATATATTGGGGTAACTAGAAAAGTATTCCTTGTCCTGGCACATGTGAATTAAATTCCTAGTGACCTCATCAGAAATCAAAAGGCAGTGTTTAAATTCAGCAAACTATTGAATGGCAATTAAAACAAATTTTAGGAGTTGTTGGTATGGCGGTCAGAGGTCCAAGACGACCCCCGAAGTTTCCATGCCCCACACTTGTATAATCACCCCCCCTTGAATTTCGTGAGGATTTGTAAATACAAGCATACCTCCTTTTGGGGAGCTCCTCCTTATTACGCTTCACAGGTGCTCCATTTACAAAGGCGGGCAGGATCCTCCTGCCAGCAAAAAGACTATGACTAGTTTTTCTGTGTGTGTGATTGTCATGCAGGGTCTCTAGTCCTGCTCCCCACATAAGAATGCAGGATATGGAGGCCAAAAAGGAACACCCACGGAGCCATAGATAGGGGAGTCATACCACTAAAGTCTCGCTGGAGGCTGGGTTGGAGACACTGGAAGCAGGAGCCACACTATCTGCAACCTGCTGTCCACTTTTCTACCAGCCAAACAACCCCACTTGCTAACTGTAATCTGAGCTTGCCAGATCAGCCACCATCTTCTTGCTAGCCCCCATTTGCTGCTAGCATAGCCACAGCAGTTATTTTAGTGGCCAATGGCTCACTGGTTACAGCGGACGGCCAGCTAGCCACAGCTGATGGCCATCCAATCACAGATGATGGCCATTTACTACCTGAGCCAGCACTTTTCCACATGAGGCTAAGAGCCTGGAAATTGCACTCCTGGCTCTGTCCCCATACTCCACTCCTACAGGGTCTCGCCTCACAATCTACATGACAAGCGGCTTCCACGAGGGGCACTGTGCGAGGAGTCTGGAGATGAATGCAATATCCTGGACACAGCCAGGCTCTCTGGGCAAAGCCACGGTTTCTCAGGGCACCATCAGTCCTTCTGGACACAGCCAGACTTCCTGGGCTTCTTAGGGTACGGCCAGTCTCCCCGGGCACAGCCAAGGCCTCTCAGGGCACTGCCAATCTCTCTGGACACAGCCAGACTTCCTGGGCTTAGCCAGTGTTCTCAGGGCATTGCCACTCTCTCTGGGCCTCTCAGGGTAACATGATGGAACAACAGCAACTCACAGTCAAGGTGCTTACATATTCTCGATGGCGGCTGGTGAAGACACAAAAGCAAACATCCACCAGTTCCCCTACATGGTGGTATGTTCCCAAACCAACCATCAAGCAGTCCATTAAATTAGGGATGGAAGGCAATTCCCCATAGTCCATAGTCATTCACCAGGGCTGTCCTGGGGGTGAGGGACGACTTTGACCTCACCCTTATCTCCCACGGAGGACTCAGCAAGCGTTTCCTCCTGGGACTACAAGTCCTGCATCCGGGTTGCCTCAGCAAGAACTTCCCAGCCCACAGGGCCGCAACGACCTTCGCTTTCTCCGGCCTATGCTGGTTGGGGAACTGTCCATGTCCTCCCACCTCTCCACGGGGTCCAGCTCTCCAACAGCTGCTCCTCCTGGTCTTCCTGGGATTGAGTGTTCATACACACAAACTGCTCCACCACTCTTCGGAGAGCCTTGGCCGGCACCATATCCTGCCGACTATACCATGTGTCATGCAGGATATCACACGGGATCTCTAGTCCAGCTCCCCACATAAGAACGCAGGATACGGTGAGGCCAATAGATAGGGGAGACATACCACTATAGTCTCACTGGCGGCTGGGTTGGAGACACAGGAAGCAGGAGCCACACGATCTGCAACCTGCTGTCCACTTTTCTACGAGCCAAACAACTCCACTTGCTAACTGTAATCCGCGCTTGCCAGCTCAGCCACCATCTTCTTGCTAGCCCCCATTTGCTGCTAGTGTAGCCACAGCAGTTATATTAGTGGCCAATGGCTCACTGGTTACAGCTGACGGCCAACTAGCCACAGCTGATGGCCATCCAATCACAGTTGATTGCCATTTACTACCTGAGCCAGCAGCTTTCCACACGAGGCCGAGAGCCTAGAAATTGCATTCCTGGCTCTGTCTCCACAGTGCTACTTCCTTTATTAAAGTGATCTGGAACCAAACTGTCAATATTTTCAAGGTATGCCTGTATGATGGGATGTGACTCTGTAATTAGAATACATTAAATGGCAAAGATGAGGCTATTTTTCAGATGTAATTAAGGTTCCACATTAGCTAATTTTTGTTAATTGAAAGACATATTATTACGGGTTATCCTGACTTAATCAGAAGAAAAGTTAAAAGAAAGTATACAGGTCAACTAGAAAGAGGAGTCAGAGAAGCTCTCCACATGGCCTTGAAGAAGAAAGCAGCCATGGTGTGACTGCCAGTGCAGAAGGGCAGCTTTGGGACCTGAGGGTCTCAGTCCTACAACCACAAAGTAGAAACTCTGCCAACAGCCTCAGTAAGCTTGGAAGAGGAAGCTGAGTTTCACCTGAGAATGCAGCCTAGCCAAGACCCTGGTTCCAGCCTTGTGGAACCATGAATAAAAGAAGCAACTAACCCATGCCCAGTTTCTGATCCATAAATAATGCAATAATAAACATGTGTTGTTTTAAGTTTCTAAAATTCTCATATTTATTATGCACCAATAAATAACACATATACACATGCAGGATAGTTCATTTGGGTTACAGGCTGTCATGCAGGGCGGCCTTGGGGGTCTCTGCTCCCGCTCCCCACACAAGAACACAGGATATGGTGAGGCCAAAAAGGAACACCCACGGAGCCATAGGTAGGGGAGTCATACCACTACAGTCTCACTGGAGGCTGGGTTCACTGGACGTGCGACTTGCTGTCCGTTTTCTCTGCAACCGACCGACGACTCTCCTTCACTCTCCTCCACTCTCCTCCACTCTCCTTGGCTCTCCTTCGTAGCCGCAGCAGTTATATTAGTGGCCAATGGCTCAATGGCTACAGCTGACAGCCAATCAGCCACAGCTGATGGCCATCTACTACCCGAGCCAGCACCCCTCCACGTGAGGCCGAGAGCCTGTAAACTACTTTCTGGGGCTCTGCCCCCACACAGGCTAAAATTAAGGAAGCATAATCTGAGTATTTGCAATATAATTCATTATATTTTTATGGTTTTTGCACATTTCCTTACCCACTCCCTTTAGTTCTACATCTAGCACTGATATAGTAACCCACTTATATCTTTCCACGTGCATTAGCCCATTTCCAAGCAAAAAATAGAGAGTAAAAAGAAAAATAATGTGTTTTTTTCCAAGAATATATCAGAAATCCCAACTCAGAGAAAAAAATATATTAGGTAGAAAGACTGTGTGGCCAGAGCCAGGAGTGCAATTTCCAGGCTCTCGCCCTCACACGCAAAGGGGCTCACTCGGATAGTAAATGGCCATCAACTGTGATTGGATGGCCATCAGCTGTGGCTAGTTGGCCGTCAGCTGTAACCAGTGAGCCATTGGCCACTAATATAACTGTTGTGGCTACGCTAGCAGCAAATGGGGGCTAGCAAGAAGATGGTGGCTGAGCTAGCAAGAGTGGATTGCAGTTAGCATGGTGGATTGCAACTAGCAAGTGAGGTTGGTTGGCAGAGAGAAATGGATGGCAGGTTGCGGATAGTGTGGCTCCTGCTTCCTATGTCTCCAACCCAGTTGCCAGAGAGACTATAGCAGTATGACTCCCCTATCTGTGGCTCCGTGGGTGTACCTTTTTGGCCTCACCATGTTGTGCATTCTTATGTGGGGAGCGGGACCAGAGACCCCGCATGACACCCTGCATGACAAAGACCTTTATGTAATGGAAGTCTTTCCCATCCCAAAGGCTATAAAGATATTGTTAGGATGAAGGAAAGCAGAATGCATGCCAGCATGGAAGGCATATAATAAAAATGAAATGGGTCATATGGTCCTGGACTGTGTATGACCAACATGAGAAGACCATGCTGTGAGAAAGACACTCTGCCATGTGTGACCATATCTTCCATTCAACACAAAACTTTCCATCACAATTCCCTGAAATATGGAAACTGAAAACACCTCTGAGCTATAAAGAGGAGGCAATAAGAATTTTATTCTCTCAGTGAAGACAAGTTTAACATAAATTATTCTCTGAAATTAGACATCATCCAACATATTTTGCACTTTCTGGCCCTTCACTGTTCTTGCAAATGTAATCAGTATTCATGACTTCTCAAAAAAAAAGTCAGATTTGGCTCCAGGCACCTCATAGGGTGATGACTTGAAAGGTAATAATTTGAGCGTAAACTTGGATGTGGCTGAATGAAAACAGCTGAGCTTTATCCTGGACAAAATTATGAAAATAGACCATCCTGGTTCATTACAGAAAAAGAAAAAACACAAAAAAACACTTTAAGCAGGAAACAAACAAACTAAACAAACAGGAAACTCGGAGAAAATTGTCTTATGGAAAGAGGACAGAGAGACAGGTGAGTTGGGACAGAAAACTACTGATGTTTGTCATAAGCTCATCTAAACTATTTTGTAAAATGTAATTAAAATGTAGTCCTTGAAACCACATGGACAACAAAGCCAAAACATATAAAATATCCAGAAAGTACAAGCATGTCCTCTTAATCCAAGTGAAATATTTTAAAGATGTTATATTATATCCTCTTTTTCTCATAATATAACTTAAGTGCATTTTTCCTAAGTCAATCTTCATGCAAGAATGTGAAGAGTTCATTTTTATAGTCCTATTATATTTATATCTTGAGAAAGAAATAAGACATCCTTTCCTCGTCCTGGCTTCTTATATATTAAAAATCAATTTGTGTTCTTAACTATTATCATTTAATTAAAATATAGTACTAGTAAGCAAATAGAGCTATCAATATAAATTTCTTAAGATGTATATGCAACATTAAAAAAAGATAAAAAAGGAATTGGCTTTTGAAATCTGTGAGGTTGGAAAAATCTTATCCAGATCACAGGAATTAGAACTTAGGGTGTTCTTACCCCTTCTATGACACACTCAGAACACCCTTCATAAAATGGGAAAATGGGTGGCTCCTTCGCCCACCAAAGGAAAAAAAAAAAGAAGGGAATTGTTCAGTACTTAACACTTAACTTTTAGGGAAAGTATTGATTAGAGATTAAGGTCGCCAATGCACATGCAAATGACTTACTAATGGATAAGCCTGAGGCAAGATAGGTCTGTAGAGTAAGAAATGGGTATTGGAAATTTCTGTGATCAGGGCTCCCCTCCCTTTACCTTTGCAAAATCTGAAAACAATCACCCATGACCCATATATTTAGCCAAAGATAACTGTCCTTCAGAACACAGCAGCATCAAGGGGAGACATACAAATGTGTTACCCTCTAACACTGGTTGACACACATGAGGAAACTGTCATATGGCATTTTCAGCAACAAATTAAAACATATAGATGGATAGATATTCAGAAAGAACTGACTTCTGGAAAAGTAAATGAAGATGGGAATTCCCAATTTAGTATTTCACACAAAGGTTTATAATGATGTTGTATATACTATTTGATGTGAATTTTTCTATTTAAATTCTTGCAGAGAAAATCTACAAGAATGTATGCCTAAGAATATATTACATTCAATATAGAACATAGGCATTAAATAAAAATGTTCATAAACTTCTTTATTTTTATGCTTTATAATTTCAAGTGTAGGTACACAAATTTTATCAATTTTAAAACACATGGTTTCAGACTTATGAATATTATAAGATATCATACAAAACATTTTTCAGATCCGAGAAGTAGATAATTAGTAATAATATAAGAGTAAAGTTACCATTCTCAATAATACTGGACCTTCACTGCCCACCCCTTCTGCCATAAGAAACTCCTAAATAAGCTGCTTCTCACAGATTAATGATTTTTTTCTTCCACAGGGTTCGTCAGAAACATTTCTTCTGCTTGTGCTATACGGTATACCACTCTGTGTATTTACGGTGCGAGAGAATAAAAGTCTGTAATGAAAAATAAAATGTTAACATATGAGAAAAGGAAATGAGAATGTTTAGGAATGGTGTTTTTTATTAAATGATGGAAATTTTAAAAGCTTTTGAATTCAATATTAACATACTGAGTGATTTTATCTTTTTCATTCAATAGCCACAGTTTTCACAATTTCAAATACAATATTACTGAAACTCAGTTATTGCTTCAATAATCAATAGCATGAGGCAAGCGATTTTTTGTTCTTTCCATTGTTATTAATGGTTTTGATATATAATAAACTTTGCCTCTACTTTATTTAAAGATGTGTTGACTAATTTAGTCTAGGAAAAGAAATCAGAGCATAAAATTTGTCATTGCATGATGCTGCAAATACCACGTTTATGAATTAAAATGAGATTCCAAGATTACAAATATAGAGAAAATAAGCACTGTGTATTTGAAACATAATGGATGCTGAGAATATTGGGCTCCCCCAGAATAAAGAATAGAATGACTATCCTGTTTTCCCGGGACAGCTTCTGTCTGCGTGAGCATCAGTACATGCACAACACATCCATGTGTTTGTACCAAGGAAGAAAGAGAAAGTCAAAAGCTTTTTTATGGTCACAAGTACACTAACTTCATGTCACTTGAGCATAAACTTGGATGTTGTAGGTGGGGCTAAAATTGGTACTGTACTGTATTTATTCTCTTTTCTGTATTCTCATGCCTTAGACAGATTATCTTAGCTACAGTGTTCCTGGATGTTATATCCTCTAGTCAAACCTAAGGATAAACTCATAAAGAACAGCAAAGACTGGGACTGCCAGGAAACTTACTGATCTTGCGAGAGCAGAGCCATCCTTCCGCAACCAGGCACCATGTTATTCATTGTAAGACCATACAATCGAGGAAAAATGTGGACGGGAGTTCATGAAATTCTGATGGGAAACAGAGACAAACATCTTCACCTAATTTGAATCTACTCTGGGAATACTGTACTTTCCAGAAAGTCAGTGTCCAGCATCAGATCCAGACTTGAAATCACTCAAACTGAAATCATTTTTAACGTCTAGCTTAGGAGGTATAGGCACATGTCTCATATTTTCTCACCTACAAGGCCCATTCATTTATGGAGACAAAATATCACAAAATCTCATTCTTGAAGGAATGAAAAATGTTATAAAGATAATTGGAGTTTTCATGGAACGCTTCCTTCACAGGAGATCAACAATCAAATCTGATCTCAAATAAACTGTATCCTGAGGGTTAAATGTCTTAGATATACCTGCTCAACCTATGCTCAACACAGGTTCTTCCTGCATCTGGAGAAATTTTTCAGTTTTTCTTAAGAATTGGGTAATTTTCATGGTCATATTCTCCACATTCATTCCACATCATAATCAAGAATGATGGCAAAAGCTATATAATCACAAAATAAATTATGTATTCAATCAAAGAACTAAAAATTACAAAGTTGTTTAGTTGGTTCTTTTAATGAAAAATAATGTCCTGTTATTTGAACAGGACACCTCTATTTAAACACCTCTTGAACTTTATCTGGCATCTATCTTGATTTGTATCCCAATCATATAAAAATTTCAGAAATTTTATGTAGGTTTTATAGTGATTGTGTTAAGGTATAAGAAATTAGTAAGTCATTACTAGTACAAATATAACCATCCATTCACTATCTGATTAAAAACTTGAATCAAAAGTAGTCAGCTTACTTAGATAATATTGTTATACTAATATTGAAGAACAAAGAAAATATAAGAACCAGAATTAAATACATGCCTGTTCATCTCTGTTTTGCTACTGAAGCAGACTGGAATTCTAAGAAGCACAGAAATCCCTACTTTGTACCCCAATTCTTCTTTCATTAGAAACAAAGTAACATCGGTACTCAATCCAGTTTTCTTGGAAAGAACAGCAGCCAGAATCTAAGAGAAAAAAATAAACCATGATTGATGGCATTGGAGATTCCATTTTTTCAGTGCTATTTACTCATTCAAAAATCATTTGTTATTTATTTTATTCTAGAAATATTCTTTGAGAGTCCACTACATCCTCAAGAGTTTAGAGGATATTAATATGAATGAGTCAAATGTGACCTTTTTCCCCAGGGAGATTATATTCTATAGATAGGGACAGAATTACATAATTTCCAATGATTTATTAATTATATTTAATGATAATTTGGGTGATTACACATAAGAAATTAAGTATGTTAAACATTGTGTATCAGAGCATAGGGTGGGGATAGGTAGGTACTTAGAAGAAACTTGTTTTTGAGGAAGTTACCCAGAGTTGAACTCTTGCTGTGTAAATAGATTAAACTAGATGAAAGAGATAATTAAAGGATGAAAGTATTTAAGAATATTTCTCGGGTCAGAAAAAAATGTGGTACATAGGGAGAATTCGGATACATATTTTGGATATTTTATTTTTAAAATAACTATAAATAAAACAATTACTTTGATATCCAATCATACAGTTTTCCAGTAATAGTACCTTGAGCATTTACTATCTTCAGTGATAAGAGTGATGACACATGGTATGTACTCAAATCTTTGCCAAATAAATGGTGTTCAAGTTGTAGATTAGAATGTTGCTTACCAGTGTTGGGGGTGGGGAAAATGGAGAAATGTGGGCCACAGGGTACAACTTTGGAGTTAGAAGATGAATGAGTAGTGGGGATCTACTGTATACCACTGTGATTATAGTTAACAATACTGTATTATATACACGTAAGTTGTTAAAATTGTATATGTTCTCACCACAAAAAAGAAAAAGGTAATTGTGTGACATGATGGAGGCATTGAGTAGTGCTATGGTGGTGACTGTATTGCAATTTCTAAGTGTATCAAATCAACACTTTGTACACCATACGCTTATACAATGTTATGCATCAATTATATTTCAATAAAGCTGGAAAAACACTAAAGGAACAAAACTATAAATAAATTCTGTATAATCACAGAAGATGGAGAGACAACTTGGAGAGCATTTGGAAAAATGTATTTAAAAAAATTGGACTTCGTTCTGGCTTACATGGGATGACTAGGGTCAGAATTACAGAAATCTCCACACTCTATTCCGAGTCATGGAAGAAGCTGGAGCAAACTTAGCGATACGAAAGTATGAACCCTGAGCAAACACAGGCAGGTAGTTAAGTGTAATATTACTATAATTTAGTTTTGGTTTATAATTTAAACGTGACCACTCATATAGGAATAAAATATGTCATTTCAAGTCAATATTTTCTTATGACTTAAATATAGAAATCATGCAATAACAATGTAATTTAATAATTCTTACATTAAGAAATATTGAGATGAGACTAACATACAATTTGTAGGTAAACTTGTTTTTAACTAAAAGAAATATCCCATCACGCTTCCTTGTGAGATAAGTAAAAAAAATGTTCATCCTCTACCAACACTGTGATTTTCCAAACAATAGAACATACCTTCCTGGGGTTCTGTGGTGCACCCTTGAGATGACATTGGGTGAATAACTTGATTAAGAAGTACTATAAGAAAGGGTTAGAAATTTACTTCATTAGATATAGGCTTATGAAATAACAAAATATTACACATTAGTAAAATGAAACCTTCATGTGAAATGGTTTCATCATCGCTTTGCTCTTTACATAGACTTGCCTATAAAAACTTACAGTTTTTCAACGTTTCCAAAGTAGCCATCAGCGCAAGGCACAATACTCCTAAAATCCCAGAAATCAACCTCAATAGAATGATCTGAGTATCTGTAGAGAAAGAGAGGTAGGGCAGAGGCTTAAAGAGCAAACTTCTAAAAAGAATGTATCAGAGAGAGAATTTAAAAAGTTCTTTGGTTTGACAACCCAATCATCTTGCCAAGGCAACACTGGAAAATGAAGACATTCCCTTCAGAACTCCACTCAATAACAATAATTTTGTGAGATATACTTTTGTTCTTCAGTGAGATTACCATACCTTTTCTTCTTTACCAGCTCTGTCTCAGAAAAATGGATTTAGCATTTGTTTGTGTGTTATTTTAATTTGGCAAAGGAGCTTAGAGTACTGGAATAAAAAGATATCAACATGCACCAAGTTCTGTTTTACATGCTTACATGACAGACATTTACTTTTTTTTTCCTCAAACAAAAGTCACAAGATAATTGTATGAATCCTGTTATGTAGATGAGCAAATTTACGATTCATTAATAACATTATTTTGTAAAGGTATCAAAGCTAGTAAATACCCAAGTCAGAAATGAAATGAAAGTTTGTCTAGGCACAGAGTCCTTATTTAACATATTCTATCATTGTCTCAATAATTCTACTTAGGAGTGCGTCCCCCTGCTAATCTCAATGCATTCTCTTCTCCGAGAATTCTCTGCTCAGGGTGATCATGGCTTTGTAGAGGTTTTACAGGAAAGAGAAGACATAAGAGCATCTGTACCCAGTGCAATGAGAAGGTCTCCAACGAATGCATGGGCAATTCCTTGGAGAGCTGGATTCATTTCGCAGCACATTGAATTATACATAAGCAACCATTTTTTACAAGATCATTACATTTTCTCATGACCAAAACTAGTTGTTTATACCCTTACTCTTAAAACAATTTAATATTAGGAGATTCTGCATTAACATTAGGACACTCCCAAAAGAGTTGTCATTAACAACAGTCCCATGTGACAAACAGTCTGGGTGGTTTTTGGATGTCGCAACAAAAGTGGTAAAAAACGACAATAACAACAAAAAACACTTTTAAGCAGTGTATCATTGGTATTAAGCATTCTCCATCTATGCTATGCTAGAATTATGTTGCTCTTAATTTTACCTGATCAATTCTATTCCCACTCAGAATTTAGAGCTTTCCCTGTCAGAAGCCACTGTGTAAGCCTGTTGGAAAAGCTTCACAAAATCATTTCTAAGTTAGAATACAGAATCAGAGAAATAAAATTCACTGAAAAATGCTGATACAGGGCAAGCCTAAAAATTTCCTTTTTTTTCTTCTTAAAGCATGCCCTGAAATTAGCCATATCCTTCTGCTTATCATTATTTTTTAAATTTATGATTTGGTCTGACATACCTGCCATGAGAAATGTTTTTCCAGTGTCGAAACAGGTAAGGCACTATGAGCTTGTTCAAGAATGGTGTTTGATCACGGAATTGAGCTGGAGGATAGGAACTTGAAAGTTCTGTATGCAGAAATTTAAAAGAAAAAAAAGAAAATTTGTGTATTTAAGCGAAGTTCTTGAGTCATCTACTGGTGATGACGAAAGTGAGGATGAAGAAAGTGAAGGCCGGCCTGGTGGCTCAGGCAGTGAGAGCTCCATGCTCCTAACTCCGAAGGCTGCCGGTTCGATTCCCACATGGGTGGCTCTCAACCACAAGGTTGCCAGTTTGATTCCTCGAATCCTGCAAGGAATGGTGGGCTCCGCCCCCTGCAACTCAGATTGAACACAGCACCTTGAGCTGAGCTGCCTCCCGGATGGCTCAGTTGGTTGGAGCCTGTCCTCTCAACGACAAGGTTGCCAGTTCGACTCCCACAAGGGATGGTGGGTTGTGCCCCCTGCAACTAGAAACAGCAACTGGATCTGGAACTGAGCTGCGCCCTCCACAACTAAGACTGAAAGGACAACAACTTGAAGCTGAATGGCACCCTCCACAATTAAGAGTGAAAGGACAACAACTTTACTTGGAACAAAGGCCTGGAAGTACACACTGTTCCCCAATAAAAAAAAGTCCTGTGCCCCCCCCAAAAAAAAGAAATAAAAAGAAAGTGAAATCATTAGCTTCTAAAATGTTCTGGAAACCACAATACAGGAAATTCTTAGGGCATTTTGCAAAGTCAATTCTTTGACTATAAGAAGACAAGGTAGAGAAAGATATTTTTTAATGTTTGAATACCAATTATCTTTCAAAAATAGTTGGAAGATAGAAATAAAATAGGCAAACCAAAGGTAAATTCACTTACTATAATAAAGTTCCACAAAGTTGTTTTCCTCTTTTAATAATGAGAAACAGTTATAATTTACCTTGTGCTAAACACAAATTAAAGCACTTGGCTCATTTATTTCTGAAAATGGCTTAATGAGAAAGATACATAAATATACCTACTTTACCGATGAGAAACCTAAGGCAGAACTACACACTTGAACCACATCACTAAGTTTGAAAGCAAGGCAGTTTTTCACCACAGCACACATATTTAAAATTAAACTTATCCCTCTGCATGTTGCTGTGGTTTTTAATTCTCTTTCCCTTTTTTTTTTTAAGCAGAGAATGGTTGGTATTTCTATTTCTCATTCTTTGCTTCTAATCACTGCCTCATTAACGAGCTATGGAAGGCAAAAATCAAAAAGGTAGAACCAGAGTGATTCCCCGTTACTGTTCCATGTACACACACACACACACACACACACACACACACACACACACACACACACACCTGTTCTCTATGACTGCCTCAGCTGGTCTAGGGCGACCCTTCAATGCCTCATTCACCTGAGCCTTAAAGCTTCTTTCAATATGTGACTCTCCATTGTCTCTTCCCTTCAAGTTCTTTGAACATGACTACAGCCGCTCTTCTACCTGATTTGTACTGTTTTAAGCACTATATTTTCTACTGTATTATCTCATTCAGATAGTATACTGACAGTTGAATTTACAAGTTTCTGCCCTCAGAAGAATAACCTTACCAGGAGGAAATTCAGATGTGAGACAGATGGGCAGAATAAGAATCTTGAGACTAGAGACTTTGATCTATGATTAATGTATTTAGAAATACAGTCTCTAACATTCACTCAATAGGAAGCAGGTTCCCAAATAAGTTTTGTATTTGTTAATGTTCTTTATATTTAAGCATTATAATATTATTATAAAGGAAATTTTTGTAAAAGGCGGACTTTTCAACCCAAAACCAGAAACAAGACTGATTTGATTTCTCAGTTTCTGTGAATTTAACTTTCCATCCATTTAATATGCATTTTGTGAATAGAGTTCTTTTTACTGAACCATCAAAATAGATAAAATTAAAATCCTTACCTGATAATGTAAACATGAAAATTATTCATCCACATTTTATGCAAATCCAAGTTGAAAGAGGTAATGTATAACTGATCCTTTGCTTACTTGAAGTCTATTCCTTTACAGTTTTAATGTCGGATAAAGCTGAACTAGCAAAAACTGCCTAACTTTGCTCATTTTTGCTCCATGTGACATTGCTTTAACTAAATAGAAGTTTAAGATTTTCAGCTTTAGTTTTGAAATGATATAAATTTGTGATGGAATATATAATAGTGGTTATTACTATACTTACCGTACTAAGAGAACCATCTTTGTTTGGAAGTTACTCTAAGTTTTTGGAAACATGCTTGGTGAGATTCATATCAATCATTTGTTTTTAACCTTAGCTCACTGACTCAGAAGTGCAAATCCATTAAAAAGGTGTTCAATTCAAGAACTCTAGGTTTGAGTCAAAAATAAGTTAACTTAACACACAAATATACACACTCACACA
Source organism: Rhinolophus sinicus (assembly GCF_057876585.1). Taxonomy (NCBI): domain Eukaryota; kingdom Metazoa; phylum Chordata; class Mammalia; order Chiroptera; family Rhinolophidae; genus Rhinolophus; species Rhinolophus sinicus. Next base: position 27,747,682 of record NC_142501.1, on the reverse strand, counting down.
CAAGATATATGTGTGTATATGACATACACATTTAACCCATCCCCTTATTCTTTCTGAACTGCCAACCCTGGTCCATTATTTGATTACTTCTTGTACATAGGCAGTTGAATTCCTTCTGTGCCAGTGTCCCTGTCACTTATCTCCACATGGAGCAATGGTTGTCATTGCGCCACTCCCATCCCTCAGGATATTTGGTGAATTCTGCCAACCAGAGTCTGCAACTGTATTTGCAGACTTTTTCTCCTAGAACAGCTGAAACCCTCACACATTGCAGTCCAGAAGTGCTAAGTAGTTCTCACCTGGAAGGGCCACGACAAGTAAGCTTCAAGATTTGGAGAAGTCCAGCAAATTCAGCCCTACCATAAGGCAATTCTGAACATTGAGGTTTGTCCCATTTTCCAGAACCAGTCAACAATGTGATTCTAGTCTCCTCTTACTGTAGCTCCTTTATTGTATTATTTATTTTAGTCTTCCTTTATTGTATTCTTCCTCCCATTTTCTGTATTAGCACTCTTTCCTACATCTCTGTGCCTGGAGCCTTCTTCTTCCTCTAGCTCTACTGACAGCTTTGCTGTCATCACACCTACAAATTGCAAGATTTGATATACAAATATCCAAACTCCTTTTGCCTTTCTAATATGCAGAGAATCTTTGGGGATGCATGCTTCAAAAAATGAAATGGATGGAAAAGTGTTTCCCATTCTTAAGACTAGAAAACCTCCCCTGACATGATGGAAAGGAGAGTTAATAGTGTAATGGTGGAGGAGGGTACAAAGATAAAAAAGAGAGGTCAGAGTGGTCAGATTGAGTGCTACTGATAAGAAGGAAATGTGCTGTGAGAGGAAAGGATGCATTGGGGTACAGTCAGTTACCACTCAAGTCAGCACTTCACTTTTTTAATATCTTGAATCATTATAGGAAGTGAGTAACCATCTGAAGACAACTCTATTCTTATTATCAGGAGATAATTTCCCTTTGGAAGAGATAGCATCCATTGTATTTAAAACTGTCAGACACCTGCATGTTCCCTGCAACATGCAATAATCTTTGTAAACCCTCAGCAATAATAAATAAATAAATAAATAAATAAATAAATAAATAAATAAATAACCAAGATGAAAGCCTAATGGTGAGGTAGAAAAGAATATTTCTGAACCTTGGTTTGGTTAGACAAAAGATATCCAAGTTTATCATCATCTGGAAAATAATAAAATACCCTTTATACTTATACAGAGAAAGCTGATAAAAGTAGAAAAACCAGAATGAAAACCAGTTGCTCCTTGGAATAAGACCAGGGAGAGGACAAGTAGGAAAAATAATTGTTCACTTTCATAAGTCCTTCTGTATTATGGATTTTTAAAGCATATGCATGTTTTGTTTTTGCAGAAAAAGACAATTGAGCAAAAAAATAAAACTTCAAAAAGCACAATTCACAACTATTTTAAACTCCGAGTGTCTTAAAGATGGCATTTTCTAATCTGTATCTATCATTATATATCTTAAATTCATTTCTCCTATATCTCACTTCCTTCAAGAGTAAAAATGATTTTCATTTGATAGTTACACTGTCCTTAGACTTTAAGAAATAAATGAAGCTGTTTCGTTATCCTATATTGGCCCATTGTGTAGTAAAGTAGTAAAATCAAATCATATGTACCTCAATTGTATTTTTAGTGCTTGACAAATACAATAGGTGCAAAATAAGGATATCAGTCCAAGTTTCTTAAGATATTTTTGTAACATTACCATAAAAATGAGTTTTACAATACACAACATATGATATTTAGGGAAAGTGTTTTCTGGGTTATCAGGGAAAACAACAGATAAGTGAGTGACTCTTTTACTGAGAAGCATAAGCAAAAACACATAAGAGAAAAAGTACAAAGTGCTGAACAAAAGTGATCAGGTCATAGATGATGTTTCTTTTGGAAAAATCTAGAAGCAATCACTGTGTGAACACTGGTTTCAAAGCATGAGGTTCAAATTAAGTTTAGTAAAACAAGAAAATTTTTAAAAATAATTTTCTCTATCTCTGTATTTCAAGTAGAAACACATAAATTTATCAATAACAATGTGATTTAAAATTTATGTAATATTTATTACAATGCGATAAAATAAACATTGATACATTTAAATATACTTTCTTCTGTTAACCATTTTTTCACTTTTTATTTTGAAATGACTACAGATTGATCGAAAGTTGCAAAAATAATACAATTGAGGGAACTCCCTTGTGCCCTTCACTCAGTTTTCCCCAGTCGTGAATATCTTACTTAACTAGAATACAATATCAAAACTAAGATATTAACATTAGTATAATTCATAGACTTTATTCAGATTTTACCAATTTTGCAAGCACTCATTTGCTAGAGTATGTTTTTTGTGTGCATGTATGTACATAGTTTTGTGCAATTATATCACATGTGTAAATTCTTGTAACCATCACATAATCTACTTTTTTATATTATAGAAAATATTTACTACTAATTATTTTGTTACTCTCAAGGATGGTTATTAAATAAAAGGCAAAATATATTACTGCAACTTTTCCTGTGTTTACAATATTTATTTTAATGAGTTGTTTTGGTAAGGGGGAATTTTAACATTTATGGAACACATATCACATGCCTAATCTAGTGTTTAATGTAAATGTCTCATCAAGTATATGAGTACATATTAAATGTATCAGTACATTTCATCCCAGTGAAGTATTTTGGCATCTCACTATTTTACTGATGCAGAAAGTTATTGGTACATAAGAAATTCTGTTATGTGCAATACTTTCTTTAATGTGACGATCACACTAGCAATAGAAAATTATTTCAATTTCTCCAACTTCTGAATATTTTTGTCCGAGATTTAAGATTCTGACGTTATTTTAAATTGAGTAGCCAGTTTCTTACTGGTCATTCAGTTGCACCACTGGACCTTTTTGAAGAGTTGACTAGGATTGTGCTTTACAGGTCTTGCTCTGGCCTCTAAAGTGTAGAGATAATGGCCTTGTAGCTCCAATCAGGGAAGGAAATGTTTGTCGCTGGTAAAGACACTGATTTTCAACACATTGTTTTAATTTGTTCTCTGATATGTTACCCAATATCTTTGGATACTGCATTGTTAGTTTTACAAGTACCATATGACAACATTTTGCAGTTGCAATTTTAGCTCCCAGTGACAAATTCACTCATGAATATTAACCAGAGACATTACAAAAGAACAGTTTCCTTTTTTGCATGAAGAGTACCATGAGAACTGCTTTCCATCAAAAGAAATAAACAGATAAACAAGAAATAAAACCAAAGCAGCAACCAATTATTTCCTAGTTCAAGAACAGCTTACTCAGACTCAAATGAAAGAACAAAACAATGTGAAAATTTTGGATATATTTAGATCTTTCTCAGCACTTGACTCTGCCTAATAGCCATTTTATACAGTGAGATGTCTACACAGAAAAATAAGCTCTCAAATAATGATCTAATTGATAATACACATTTTGGATAAAACATTGGTATTCTTGGATTGTTTAGGGTAGGGAGAGGTATATAAAACCGGAATGGAGAAAATGTACAATTTGTTTCAAAATTTCTTAATTTTAGTCCTTAATAAATATCTCTTCTAATTAACAAGTCCCATCATGTGAGACTTAAGCAAAGTGTAAAAACCTCATGTAAGAACTGCAAAAAGATTGTTGGCTGCAGCTGTGGCTTGTCTGCCCCCATTTAACTGGAAATAGTTTCTCTGTGGTGAGCTGTTGGATGGACCTTTGGGTTCTCACTCTGAAATAACACGCAACTGTGACAAATTTGTCTCTTCCTGAACTCTGAAGCTCAAGTAATTTTACTGAGTATCACTGAAATGGCACTGAGCCTCTTTCTCAGCCTTTAGGCAAAAATATCTACATTGTAAAGCTCTACTGTCAGTATCTATTGATGAAACTTGGGCATAAAAAAAAGAGACCAAGGAAGTAAGAGGATTCCATAAGGAGTATGACATATCAAATTATTCAGATCAGTAAAATTCCATGAGTCTAAGAATTCAACTTTTTACTTTTGTAGTAAACTCTTACCAAGTGTCAATTAATTTACACATTACCAAGCTCCAGTATCCTGAAATAAATCTGAGAAAAGAGTCATACAAAGGATTATTGTTAAAATGTTATAATTTTTTCTAATTCTTTAGTAGAAAAGTAGTCTATAATTTATTATATTTAATTATTATCTATAAAACAGTGAAACAATTTTTGGGTTTACTGTGTGCCAGTTTTGTTAAATATTTTGCATAATTTATTTAATCTTCATAAACCCTATGTTATTAATGCTATTATTTATTAAATTTTATACTTAAAGACACAGAAGATTATTTTTAAAATATTCTCAAAGTTAACTAGCTAGCAATGGCTGAGCTGAGCTTCACTAAGCTTTGTCTACTTCGATGAACAAAATGTAGAGATACACTTTGCATAACTGTAAGAGAATATATAATTTCACTTCAAATATCTTGGTTATTACTAGTCTTTATTTGATTTTAGATACATAAATAACCACAGATGTATTGGTATATTTATTATACAGTAATTATATATGTTTGTATATATGTATACTTATGTAAATACACACACACACACTTGACTAGGTACTATCTGATTGTTCTTTCGCAGATAAAATTCAGATTTAGACAGATAATTAAAACAAGTTGTCACCACATTTTTGTATTCCCTAAAAGCATTTCTTAAAGTCTGAGCAAGCTTTTAGTTATATGCATTATTTTCTGATTTCCTGTTTTCATGTCTTTTGTCTTTGAAGAAGCATAATTTAATTTTTAAAATATCTGTTTATATAGACTAATATCTAGTTTGTGAATTCTAAGCTGTTTTCAGATATAAAATCATTCACGTGAAGAGGATATTGTCAGCAAGGTCCTTTATAAAATTTATTTGGATTTGTTTGACATTAGATTTCATGGGGAGAAAATATTATATTTTGCTCCCTTCTTCTACCCCGTGTGTGTGTATATGTGTGTTTATATGTGTTAGGTTGTGGGTGGTGAGTGGTGGGAAAGGTAAGAAATCTTTGACCAGAAAGATGTAGGTGCAAAGTAAGCATTATAATTTGACATTAGCAGTTAAAGGATATTTACTCTTCACTACAGGGGAACATTATGTTTATTTACAATGTTCCTGGCGGACACCAAGGGGTAAAATGAGGTGAATAATGTCATCTCTTATTTTAAGATTACTGTTTAGTGAAAAAGGCAGAACATTATAGCACAATTTATTCATATCATAATAGAGGTGCATAAAACATGCTCTGAGATAGCAGCTTTAGTTACAGTAAATCTTCTTCATGACGTGAAGTAGGAAATGTAAATTATGTGTAATTTGAGAACTTTGTCATTGCTAAGCAATTTGATTTTGTCCTGTTACCTTAGGATAATCAAATTTTTAATATAATATATACAAAGTTTGTAATTTACTTATTTAAAATGAACTTTTGCTGGGTATAGACCCCTTCAGAGTGCTGGAAATTAAAAAAGAAGCAGAGATGGCCTGTATTTTGTTTAATTTCTTCCAGGTCCTTAAAATGTAGTTGATTCTCTTAGTGTTTCCAATGATTGACGTGAGAAGAAAGTAAGTGTTGGCTGTTGTTATTCTACTATGGGAAATTGTAAGAATGTTGATCAACACGTGGAGGCATCCAAAGAAATATTATCAAATCTTTGCTATGTACTCAGTTGTGTCTTTAAAATGATATGCTAAATGTTTGGAAACTGCCATTAGTTAACCTGAATGATTTTCATTCTTTCTCTTCAATACTAGGAAACAAAAGTTGAAACAGCTTTAATGGAAAAGTGAAGCTGATAACTGAATGTGTTCAAATCAGTTATATTTTTTTAAAGTCACTATTGTAAAGGTATTTAAAGTTAAATTATTAAGATTTTCCCACTATTATGTCAACAAGCATCAACACTTGCTTTGAAAATATTTTAGGCTAAAATTGATTTACTCAAGAAATGATTGATGGTTACCTACTAAGGGAAGAGCGCAAAAAAAGAAACAAAAATCCGTTTTGTGGTAGTCTTACTCTATTACCGGAGTCCAACCATCAGACCACACAAGTGTAAAAGAGTTTATCAGAAAGAGAAATATGAAACAAAGAAGGAGGATTTGAAAAGCTGGGAGAAAGATGACGTGATTAAATTTCAAATCAGATGACGAGGGAAAGCCTCGGTGTGAAAAAGAGAACTGAGCAGACATAATGTGTGTGACTGAACAAGCCAGGCTCCTGGGAGAGAAGCACCAAATGCTCTGTGGCTTCCACAGTTGAGGTGTAAGATTCATTTGGCTCCTTTATTGAAATAGACCTCAAACTGTTACTAGGAAATGCATAAACCAATTCTACATGTGCTTCCTTATACTAAATCTAGCTATATCAAGAAAGAATGACCGAAATTCAGTCAAGAACCCTGAATTATTTTATTTTTATTAGAGACTGTAAAATAGATTTTTAGTTTGTTTCCAAAATGGATGAATTTACTTTTAGTTAAAAATATCCAACATTTGACCTCAAGCTTTTTGACAGCAAACACATAGAACTTTCTGATGCTTTACTAGTGATAAAATATCAGTTACAAAAAATAAAAAGGGATGATTGCAAGAAGGCGTGGTCTACAATTGATGCATTTCTCAACTTTTGACACTATTTACTTTACATTAAGCTAAACAGACAGACAAATATCCTTATAACAACAAAAAATGAGTAGCCACAAGGATAGCGAGGTTTCACTAAGGAGTTTTGCCTGCAAGAGTAGTAAAGGACTGATTAGGGCATCCTATTCATACGAAAGCGAAAGAAAGGAAACGTTATTCACATTTGACCTCCTTTCTGCTTCCTAGGATTAGATATATTCACATACTTCTGCGGGAGATCTGTCACGCCTGTCTAGAAAGGCCAGGTGATTTGTCCTTTGCCCTAATTGAATGACTCAACAAGAACCCAGGAGTTACTATTCTAGCACTAAAGGAAATTCCAGGAAATAAAAGAGAGTAGCTGCACATGAATAAGAACTGGGCCAGTGTTCCCTAATTTCAGGGCTGAAATACAATGAAAACATGGGCAAACATGAGCAAAGATAAGGTAAGAGTGGCACTTATGGTATGAACACCAGATGCTATCATGAATCACAAAAGTGTTTCCAAATTAGTGTCCGTACAGTTATGTACAGTGGCTACACATCTCGGTGAGCTTGGGAAGTATGGCTGTGAATTGCAAGCAGTGTCTTTAGTGGCTGCCACTATTAAATGTACGCACATACTGGCAGTGACAACAACACACTTAGTTCAGGTTGCAGTGTCCAGCATAAGTGGAGCTACAGTGGCCCCTTTTGTGTTAAGGACACAGTCTTCAGTCTGGCACCAAGTGGAGTCCTGAAATCAACTTCCAGGTCTCCTTTGTTTTCTGTTCCAACCTTAAGACATGTATGATTTGAGAAGGACTAATCTGTCCCCTGTGGACGTATTAATTGGATCTTCCAATTACTTCAATAGCTGAGATTTCAATTAAATTTATTATCCTGAATGTCTGTTTTTCAGTGCTCTTCTGCTCCATGATTCTATAGTCCCAAGATTTAATTCCCATGATCACCTATCATTGACCACACCATTCTGCTCAATGTTTACCATTGTTCACCTGAAAGGAAATACCTCCCATTTCCAAAGTGGATACAGAAAACACTTCCAAAAGAACACATTTCAGGAAAGAGTCGTTTCTGCTTCCTGTTGGGCCCTATCTGTCTAGTGATAAAATAGGACAAACACCACAAAGCACATGATACAACTCAAGGAAACTCAGGGATAGCAGGGTGGCCACGGTGCCTCAGACTCTGATCATACCATAGGGAGGGATGCTTGGCTGGGCACGGCTAAAGCCACTATAGATAGTGCTACAGGAAAGCAATCCTGATTCCATTCAGACTCTTCTGTCCATAGAGAAGTCAGGAAGCATCTAACCTGGGCTAGAGCTACCAGGACATACAGTGGGCTAACACTCAGGAAAATACTTCAAATAATCAGTGGAAAAAAGACAAGAGCAAAAAAAAAAGATCTGTCACAGCTACAAAAGACAGGCATTGCAAAACATTAAAGAAACATATCAAAGGGTTACATTAAAACATTTTTGCTGACAAACTAGGGTTTTTTTTAACTTCCTTCTCACATATCAGTTTATACCATTTTCAATATTTTTCAGGTCCAAATTTAACCTTTGATATATGAAAACAGTGATTTGTTCCTTGAAAATTCCTAAAGTGTGCAAGAAAAAATTCATGAATTATTTATACATTAAAATGTTTATTCTTAAGATAAGAATAACTTGTGAGACTAGTTTAATGTATAAACATATACAATACTTAATACGTCATAAATTCTCAGAAACATTAGGAGAGATATATATATGTGTATATATATACATATATATGTAGATATTTACATATACGCAGATATTGGAGTTCATAAGACAAAGGCCATTAATTACAATACATTAGAAGACTAAACTTTACTGGCAATGATGTCTGCATTATGAAACGGCCCTGGCCCTTTTGGTAAGAGCTCATCATCAGCTCAACACACTCTATGTGAGTGAAAGGTTTACTGTACAGTATATAATATTTCCAACCGCAGACTTGCTGGTGCTTGAAATAACATCTAACACCTACTCTAGCCTTGATGACCACATGATCTTGGGGGTGAGTGAATGGGTAATGGGCAGAGGAAATAGCATGTCTGATAAAAAGAAGCAACAGCAAAAACATAGTGGGACTTGAAGCAATTTACCTGGTCATGGAACAGAAGATAACGCTTGAGGAGAAAGCAGAACAAAAAGTGAGGTGCACCGCCAGGATGTGGGTGATCAATAATGCTTGAACTGTCATTGTCTGTGTCATTATCACTTGGACAAACATGATCACAGGAAATGACACTAATTTCACTAATTCCACTAAGAGGAGGGGGAAAGAGGTAAGAGCCAAACAGAAAAACAACATGATGACCATAAAGCATTGATTAGGCTGACACAATATTTTAAATTTATTGATTTATGTGAACTTTATAAGTGTGTTTTTATCTGATATTTGTAACTTTATGGAAAATGTATTGTTTACTACAGAATGCTGAGACTTACTAGGGTTATAGACAATGTTAAAGTAATCAGGTATTTGGATTTTAACAAATATTATTAATAGAATAGTGACATATAATCCTCAGAGGACATGATTCTCAAATCGACAAGAAGTCTAGATAAGCAGAAAGATGAAAACTAGAAGAGCTTATAGATTATTGATAGTTTTAAGAGAATTCAGATAAAATAATTATATTTGTATGCTAGTGATTGTTACTCAGAATTCCAAAGGCCTATTCATATAACCAAAACAATGAAAATAACTTAGATAGTGTCTGTGTCAGTTTAGGATTCAGGCTTCTCTGAAATTCCCTTTAAACCTAAATGTAGTTTTGTTCTTTACCTGCTTCCCTCGCATCTCCAATAGTGCATGCAATTCTCAGATAAATTCAGTTTTTCAGCTATATTCAGTCACAAAAACATGTCATTCCAACAACTCAAATTTCTAATTCTGTATAATAACATGATTATTAAATATTATTCAAATTTAGTGTTTTTCTCCTCACAGCTTTAACTGAGTTCAGACTGGGAAAGCAGCACAGGCCAAGGGTGTGTTTGGCTTCTCTCTCTCTCTAAGGGCAAGGTCTTCGGAAGTTCTTAGAGAAACGCCCCTGGAGCCCTGTACCTGCAGCTCCTATGACCTGGGCAATTAACCTCCCTGCTCTGTTGTCTAGTTTTGACTCTTCCCTCGAACAGAAGACACTGTGCACCCATTAAAGGCTAGATGTCCAACAAGACTTATAGGGCTGATATCAAGTTTTCAGCAGGGCTGAATCTGTTCCTTGCTTCAGCTAGCTTCTCGCGTCTGCCAGTGTTCCTTGTCTTGTGGCTACATCACTCCAATTTCTGTTGCATGGTTACCTGGTTTTCTTTTCTCCTCCGGACTCAAATTTCCCTCAGTCTCCCTCTAACACAAATATTTGTGATTACATCTCAAGCCCACCTGCAAAATTCAAGCTATTGTCTCTATCTCAAGATTCTTACCTTCATCAGTTCTGCAAAGTCCTATTGCTATATCAAGTAATATTTACAGTTTCTAGTGATTGTGACCTGGATGTTTTGGGGGCCATAATTCAGCCTACCACAGAACCCAGGATGCCTACAATTTGCTACTGCTCTCTGTGGGCCCCTTTTAGCCCACCGGGAACACGCAGTTTATCCCAGTATTACAGAAGTATAATATGTTCCCAGTGGAGCTTTCACTACTGTGCCACCAAAAGCATTTCAGTAGACATAATTCTGGTATGTTTTATTCATAAAACCACTCCCACATCATTCTCCATGTTTCTTTGCCACATTCTGTGTGCCTGGCAGCTAAACTCTAACAACCACACCATTTCACCTTCCTTGGCCTCTGGTGTCTGGCTGTTGTCAGCCATTAACAGACATTGGCAGGAGATCAGGGGATAGAGGAGAAAGTGGATAAAATATTTAATTCTCCAGTTTCCTCCTTGAACGGTCAGGTCCTGGCAGTGGCCAGAATCTATCCTATGAGTTCTTAGCATCTTCCGATGCTCAGCAGTAGATCACGACGTGATCATTATCCTCAGGCCCTACCTAACTTTGCCTAGAATATATGTAGCTTACAACTCTATTTGATTTATTTCATTTATTAAGAAATTATAAATGAGTCATGATGAAGTTCTCTGATGTTTTTCTAGAATAATGGCTGCTAAAAGAGGGTGCCAAAAAAATGTATACAGATTTTAAGAAAGAAGAAAACTATATTAAAGTTGTAATAATATATACCGATAACAAAAGATGAATATAAGTCATGTTTGACTTCTGCAATTACAAGAGGTGCTCAAAGTGGTTATCATCAGCATAATTTTAATAGTTTTGTCCTTTCTTAAAATGTGTATACATTTTTTTGACACACACTGTATTTGTCATATAATTGCTAAATAAATAAATCATCTCTATTTTGATATGGCCCATGTTGCATTTTTTTCAGAAAGAATACTAGATTTTGTTCTGCATTTAACCCAGTGGCTATTTTTAGTTTATGCATCCTGCATCTGGTCAACACACTCTAGGTATGTAAAGGTGTTGCTGACCTATCCACTCACTGTACACGCCTCTGCACAGAATATTTCCAACCACAGTGTTGCCAGCACTTGAAATTGCATTTAGCACCTTGACCACTCCTGACGCTATTGTTATGATTCTTGGGAATGTAAGCAGCGGTGGGGAGGAAGAGTAGGGGGTAAGAGTGGCTATGGGAAATGAGAATAAAATTTCTGATGAAAAACTAAAATCTTACTGCAGAAGATGTTAGAAGTAAAACCTGTGTAACCAGCCAACAAGCAGTAGGTTTAACTTAAAGGAAGTAGAAAACATCAAAACTGACATTTACAAACTTGAATGGGGGATCACTGTCACTTTAAGTGTCACATTTTAGAGTCATTATCAGTTGGACATACAGGATTACAGCTAACAGAGACAAATACCAATGTGGAATAACATGAGGCTGGACCAATATTTGATGTAATGAGAATGAGAAACAAGATGAGGATAAAAAAATCACAGACGCAAGTCAGATATATGACTGTAAATACTGAAGTCATGTATTTCTTAAAAATATGTATTTCTTAAAGATTTTTTTTCTCACTCAGGTGTTGTTAGGTAACATATTTTGTAAACAGAAATAACGGGCAAGTAAATGCATATATGAACTGCTGACACACTGCCTATTTATATAAAACAATCTTTTTTAATCTTGAACTTCTTAAAATATAAAATATGCTGGGATAAAATATGCAGGCACTCATATTAGAGAAACAGAAAGCTAGACCATGATAAAAATAATTCCTGGAAAAATAAGTGAGTATAAGAACCATAATTAGACAACATGGATGGATCTTGAGAGTGTAATGCTGAGAGAAATAAGTCAGACAGAAAAAGCAGAGAACCATGTGATTTCACTGATATGTGGTATATAAACCAAAAACAACAAAAGAACAAGACAAACAAATGAGAAACAGAAACTCATAGACACAGACAATAGTTTAGTGGTTACCAGAGGGTAAGGGGGGTGGGGGGTGGGAGATGAGGGTAAGGGGGATCAAATATATGGTGATGGAAGGAGAACTGACTTTGGGTGGTGAACACACAATGGGATTTATAGATGATGTAATACAGAATTGTACACCTGAAATCTATGTAATTTTACTAACAATTGTCACCCCAATAAATTTAAAAAATAAATTAAAAAAAGAACCATAATTTGCACAACATATTGAAAGAAGCAAATCATTCTTAGCAATCAATAGTAAAATCTCTATACGTAAGTGGACATTTTAGGAAGAATATAATTTAAAACTAAGGAATTATTTTGTGACTAGTACTAAGGTTTTTAAATCCATGGTTTTCATGACACACAGGCTATATGAGATACGCAAGAAAAGCAACAGTGTCAGAAAATAAAGAGGAATCAAGACAGCACTAGTTCACTGATTATTCTTATACATATTGTATGAACAAAGAGGAAGTGAAAAAGGTAGAGTCAGACATTACTTTTGTGTATTTTCGGGGGAGGCCATAACAAAACTGAACAATACCAGTACCTATGGATTGTAGGCACTATGGAGCTCCATCAAATACCTTAAATACTAGCTATTTGGGGTGGTTCTACAATAAAATATAAACCATTGTCAGGCTGAAAATGGTCTGGAAAGCTAAAAAGTTGATGCAGATTATTTTCATGGGCCAAAATTGTGTGACAAGAGTTGGATAAACAGACTGGAATAGTAACACTATTGCCTAGAAAAGGGCAAGTGGCAGTGAGGCAGCACTGATGATAACTCTAAGAGGAGGTCCAATGGCCAATGTAGTTAATTTGCCAGGAGTGGGCGGGGCAAAATGCCCTGTGCATTCTGGTCTCCTCCACCAGAAAACAAAAGGATCAACTTGGGTAGGTGGCACAAGCCTGGCATGTGGTGGTAGCCTCTGAATCAGAAAGAGTCCTATACTTCATGCCAGTCTCTGATGGCTCTATGTTGTCACGTCCAGTATGATGATGGATCCAGGCAGCAGTGGTAGCAATCAAACGTGCAGAGTCAATCAACAACTTGATTCTGATCATTCTCACCAGAAAATGTGCACAGCTACATGACAGACACAGACAAATCAGTAGATGTATATTCTTTGTACAGTTTGTGGCCCAGAGGAGGAGTGTCTTACATCTTCCAGGGTAGGTTTCTAAATCAAGGCCCCATAGGTGGCAACAATCCATCTATAAATCAATACAAAAGCATAACAAGATTTATCCAGAGGAATACTGGCTAAAGCTTTGAGAAAGGCTTTGAGTTCTGCTGACTGTGGTGACCATGTAAATTTTTGGTAAATTTTTGTAAATTTTTGCCTAGCAGTTTGCCAAAACAGGCACATCTGTAGCAGATTTGATTTCAAACAAATTATCAGTGAACCAAACTTAAGTATTTAGAGGACCTCTGTAACTCAAGAGACCCACTGAAGCCATCACTTTTCTTCAGGTAATGGAATCGAGGATAAAGTTTCCTCAAAACGGATACGTGATACTTTTTCGGGTAAAGACAAGACACTGCTGCAAGTGTCTCTGTTCTTGAATATAACAACTCCATTTGACCAAGAAAGCTTGTTGTGTCTTTCTCACACTGTTATTGTTAAATCCAAGTTGTATCACCCCAAAATAGAATTGTCAGTCACAAGGCCCCATTTTTTATGTCCCATTTTTATAAGAAAACTTGATTTAGAGCAAATGCTATTTTTCAAACACAATGTAAAAAGTAGCTATGTTAGGGAGACAACCAATTGATATCCTCAAGGGACAACTTCAGACAAAGGCTTCCTTCCTTTGGTAAAAGGCTCCATTCAGCCAAATCATCAGTTATAGAAAGTTATATTTCCAAGGGACAATTAAGGTCATGAAGCCACAAAATTGGGAAGCACGCCGCAGATTACCAGACTACTACCAACAACCACTCAGAACATGCTGATGTGCAGATTGACCCATCAAGTACAATGCCCGATACTTTTTCCAACACCTGATAAGACGCTGAGCCTCCCTGTTGCAGGTGAGATCGGAAGTGAAGAGACAGCAGTGTTTGTGTGACTTTTTAAAATTAAGACATTAAGTATTGTGAATCAGCACATGTTGTCCCAAGAAAATTTACTTGGGGAGCAGATTTCTGAATTCGGAGGGGGGTGAATCAGCCTCCCCATCCCCCACCCACATTGGCGGAGATATAATACCACTGTAGCCAGGGCTGTTAAGACCAAGGTTTTTCTGACTTTCCAACTAACAGAGCATTGTTTATATGGTGAATACTTTGGACTTTGGTGGTAGAGACATTCCCTATAAATCTTGACCTCCCCCCCTCCTGCCCTGCAATAATGGCAGATACCAGGGAGTTTCTCTCTCTAGCACAGATCTACTTCGGTCTCTTCTGATCAAGAGACTTCTCTGGCACAGATGGGATGAAGAAGTACAAGCATGTAACACCTCAATTCCTACAGTACATTCAAATGTAGAAGCAACAACAGTAATGCATTGAATTGGCCCATAGGTTTTCACCTACGAGATTATGTAAACTTTGCTTCCCCACTATGAAGACTGCCCAACTCCATCAGCTGAATCTAGATTGCATCTTTTCTCTATGAAACTGGGTATAATGATGACATGGGTGACTGTATCAAACAGAGCCTTATTATATATGATTTAGTAGGCAATAATTTATAAGCAAAGAGAATACGATAATTTATAAGCAAAGAGAATACATGAAGAAAACGATTTTTTGCTGGGAGGGGCAAGGATATTTACTAATGTGTCTATCAAACTAAAGCCACTGATGTTAAATGGACTCTGAATATTTGCATATTCAGATATTTTTTATATGTGCAGGAATCCACAATGAATAGGCATTTGCTGTGGTTGTGCATAGATATGTTAGTTTTGTATTATTTAATTTACATATTTTTTCTATTTTTTACTTTGATTTGATTTTGGTTTTAGTATAGCTAGAAAGAAATTTGATTAAGTTAGAATTGTAAATATTGCAGAAAATATTTCCAATTGGCATTACGTGTGTGTGTGTGTGTGTGTGTGTGTGTGTGTAGAGAGAGAGAGAGAGATGAAAGAGTAGACAAAACTCAGTTAAAGATCTAAATGCATAATATTGAATATTTTTATAAAGCATATTTTGATAAGTCAACCTACATTTCAGTCACAGCTAAAGGACCTGGGACATGGCAGAGGAATGCTTGATTTCTGACCATCTGGATTCAACGTACCATTTACAGAGCTAAGGTGGTGGTTATAGAAATATGCCTTTGAGTACAAAAATGTCTTAATTAGTGTGAACTATGTAAGTAGACTAAGGTTATACAACATTTTTTTAATACTTGACAACCAAAGAATTGTGTATCATAGACGTCACCAACAGAATAAGGATGAAAGTTAACAATTTTATACGAAACTTTGGATAATTCCCTTCTCTCTATTCCTAGCTTTCTTAAGGAGTAATCAGTAATAAGCACTTGCTTATGCTATAGATTCCTTTACCTCACCCCAGACTTACTGATTCACAGTTTCTGTGGTGGAACATGGGAAACTGAGAAGTACTCTTCTGTTTCTATAAATGTTTACATATGCTCAATTACTTTTAACATTATTTTCTAACATGAGACCACCCAGTCAACAGAGACTAAGAATTTTCCTTCTTAAAAAAAAAAAAAAAAAAAAAAGAATTTTCCTTCTTTCTAATAGACTTTTATTTTCTAAAAGTGGCAACCCTAACTACTGTTCTAGGATTAAGGGTAAACTTAAACTAAATCAACTTCTCTCAGATTACTGACAGGAAAATTTTCATTCTAAAATATTTTCCCTAAAGCCAGGCTTTATATGAATTTATAGGATGCATTAACACCACCTCTCTGGGTAAATAGATCACCAAAGATTTTATTTTTTTGTACTTCTGTTGTTGTTGTTGTCAGTTTATTGAGATATAATTTATATATAGCACAGTATAAATTTAAGGTTTACAACCTAATGATTTGATATATGTATATATTGCAAAATGATCACCACAAATAAGTTAACATCCATCACCTCACATAGTTATAAATTATTTTCCTTGTGATGAGGACTTTTAAGATCTACTGTCAGCAATTTTCAAATATACAATACAATATTGATAACTGTAGTCATTATGCTCTACATTACATCCCCAGAATTTACCTTTTAAGTGAATGTTTGTGTCTTTTGGCCACCCTCACCCACTTTCTTCACCCACCACACCCCACCTTTGGAAACAAATCTGATCTCTCTTTCTATAATTTGTTTTTAAAGATTCCACATGTAAGTGAGATCATTCAGTATTTGTCTTACTCTGTCTGATTTATTTCAGTTAGCATAATGCCTTCAAGTTTCATCCACATTATCCCAAATGGCAGGATTACCTTCTTCATTAAGGATAAATAGTGATACACTGTGTGTGTGTGTGTGTGTGTGTGTGTGTGTGCATCTATATCTGTATCTATATAGCTATACCAATATCTATATCTATATCTAATAGATATATATACCACATTTTCTTTATTCATTCATACATCCATGGACATTAAAGTTGTTTCATGCCTTGGCTATTGTAAATAATGCTGCAAGGAGCATAACTCTTCTAAATTTTTATGCTTTCAAGTCTTACATTTGCCTTTAAACCATTTTTAGTTAATTTTTATGAGTAGTGTAAGACAGGTCTACTTTTACTTTTTGCATTTGAATTTCCAATTTTCTAAGCATCATTTATTGAAACAATCTTTTCCACATTGAGTATTCATAGCTCTTTTGTCAAATATTAGTTGACCGTATATGCTAGGATGTATTTCTGGGCTCTGAATTCTGTCCCACTAATTTATGTGTCTGTTCTTATGCCAGTACAATACTGTTTTGATAACTATAGCTTTCTAATATAGTTTCAAATCACAAAGTATGGTTTTGTAGTGTGGACAATATTAATTATTCTTATCCATTTATAGGCATACCTCAGAGATATTGTGGGTTCAGTTCCAGACCATCACATTGAAGTGCATATTGCAATAAAGAGAGTCACACAATTTTTTTTGGATTTCCGCATAGAAAAGTTATATTTACACTATACACTACACTATGTAGTTTATTAAGTGTGCAATAGCTAAAGTACATTAAAAATACTTTATTACTAAAAAACACTAACCTCATCATTCAACAAGTAGTAATCTTTTCACTGGTTGAGGGTCTTCCCTATATATTGATGAAAATGCATATCTATGAAGTGCAAGGAAAAAAACTGAAGTTTGCTTGTATTTGTACCTTTTTCATTTTTTTTCATCAATGTCATATTATTTTCAGAGTAAAGAGCTTTCACCTTTTGGTTAAATTTTTTCCTAAGTATTTTATTGTTTCTGATGCTATTGTAAATGGAATTGTATTTCTTTTTCAGGTCATTCATCATTATTGCATAGAAATGCTACTAATTTTCATATGTTAATTTTGTATCCTGCAACTTTACTGAATTCATTGATCAAACCTAACAGGTTTTGGTGGAGTCTTTAGGATTTCTTATATATAGAATTATGTCATCTGCAAATAGAGACTATTTTCCTTCTTTCTTGTTAATTCTGATGCCTTTTATGTTTTTTCTTGCCTGTTTGCTCTGTTTATGACTTTCATTACTATGTCAAATAAAAATGGTGAGAATAGGTGTCTTTGTCTTGTTCTTGACCTTAGAGGAAAAGCTTTCAACCTTTCACTATTAAGTATGATGCTAGCTGTGGGCTTGTCATATATAGATTTTATTATGTTAAAGTATGTTCCTTCTATACCTAATTTGTTCAGAGCTTTTATCATGAACCAATGTTGAATTTTGTTCAGTGCCTTTTCTGCATCTATTGAGATAATCATATGATTTTTTTCTTTCATTCTATTAATGTAGTGTTTCACATTTATTGTCGTCAGAGTGTAGCAATTCCTCTTACCCTTCTAATATAGTCCTTCTTGGTCTCTATAGTCCAAAGGAGTGCTTCATCCTTACATGTTCTACGATTTTCACAATGGTTTGTTGTCTATGGATAGTTGCTATTTGGTCTTTTTTGAGGGGAACTGAAGTCAAAGATAACCTATGTTTCCATCTTGATGACATTACTCCTCCAAGGTTTCATTTTATATATCCAAATTTTAATAATGTTTCTTTGTCAGCTTGCAGAAGAAAACATAAAATTTCTCTAGAACAAATCATATTATACCAGGCTTATTAACTTTTGTAAATAAATTAGTGAGGAAAACAAGAAGTTAAAGCCATAAACAAATACACTAGAAAACTAAGTGCACAAATAAATAAGAAACTTTAGAAAGAACCAGCAGGAACAAAAAGACAGCAGGAGATTCTCACAAAACTACTATTACTTCAATAATCAGACACATTATATAAATTAACTATATTTACTATGTTTAAATGAATATAAGGCAAATTTGGAAATGTGTTTAAAGAATAAGAAACTCTTAAAAATAACCAAGTAGATTTGAAATTGTACTAAATAGAATTTCTAAAAAAAAATACATTGGGTATTGGATAGATGCACCATCTACTTAGAGATGAAGAGAAAATTAATTAATTGGAAGACATTTCTGAAGGCTCTGTTCAAAATACAGCAGCAATAGGCAAAAAGAAATTACAAAAAAAATTAAACATGAAACAACTTAAATACCTAAAGGTAGCATTCCAGAAAGAGTGAGAAAAGGACAGAGGTGCTCTCTGTGAAATTAATAACAGAGACTTTTCCAGTGATAATGAGACATCAACCCATAGGTTTATGAAGTCTAGCTAATATTAGTCAGGATAAAAGAATGAAAAAAGGGTCACAAAAGTACATATTATAGTAAAAACTGAAGAACACCAACAACAATAATAAATTTCCAAAAGCAGCACTAGGGAAATGGTAATTACTGCAAATAAGCATCTGATATCTTTGCTCTGCTAGATGTATCAAAGATATGTTAAAATTTCCCCAAATGATTGTGTTTTGTTTATTGCATGCTGTCTCTTTATATATGTATATAAATTATATTATAGATAGCTATAGATATATATTATTTGTCCTTACTATATTTCAAAGTTATATTAAAAGTTTATGTTAAAATTGTGATACATTACTGTTGAATTGAAACTTTATTTAAAAACCTACCTTAAATACTACATTTTGAATTAAAGTATATTTTGTTGGATATTAAGAGCTATGATTGCTTTAATTTGATGTGTTTGCATTAATATATATATATAAACATTTGTTTTCCTCATGAATCTTTGTTTTAATGAGTCTCAAAATTCTGTGACAGATTTTTGGTCAAGTTGTTTCCATTGAAAAGTACTGATTTCAGGTGTACAATTCTGTAATACATTTGAAACTTTATTAAAGTTACATCTGTAATTTTGTTAACCATTGTCACCCCAATAAACTAATTTTTTATAAGTACTGATTTTAAAAACTAATAACTTAATAACACACACACATACAGACACCCACACACCAAAAAAAAAAAAAAATGGTCCCCAAAACATTGTCCTTTACTCCTGAAGGTTTTATGATGCATTACAATCATTAATCAGTTTTTTACTATTATACTTAAATGGCCAGTTGAGACAAACAGTTCTGAGACGGTTCTCCCACCACTGATTAAGACTAAGGGGTTGTCACCTCAATAAATTTTCATTAAAAAAGACTGGGGTGGCAGGTATTGGGGATAATATTCATCTAGCCTTCTGAGCTTTCCGGGCAGACTTGGTGACCTTGCCAGCTCCAGCTGCCTTCTTGTCCACTGCTTTGCTGACATCCACAGCAATTGTCTGTCTCATGTCACAGACAGCAGAACAGCCCAGAGAAGGGTAGTCAGAGAAGTTCTCAACACACATGTACTTGCCAGGAACCATATCAATAATGGCAGCAACACCAGATTTCAAAAACTTGGGGCCATCTTCCAGCTTTTTCCCAGAATGATGATCAATGTTCTCCTTGAGCTCAGCAAATTTGCAAGCAATGTGAGATTTGTGACAGGTGCATATCTGGCACTGATTTGGCCTAGATGGTTCAAGATAATCACCTGAATCGTGAAGCCAGTTGCTTCCATTGATGGGTCATTTTTGCTGTCACCAGCCACATTGTCACAACGAACATCTTTGACAGACACATTCTTGACATTGAAGGCAACACTGTCCCCAGGAAAAGCCTCACTCAAAGCTTCATGGTGTATATTCAATAGACTTTACTTCTGTTGTAATGTTGACTGGAGCAAAGGTGACCAGCATGCCAGGTTTGAGAACACCAGTCTCTACTCGGCCCACAGGGACTGTACCAATACCACCAATTTTGTAGACATCCTGGAGGGACAGATACAAAGCCTTGTCAGTTGGATTACTTTTTGACAGGAAGCAATCCAGGGCTTCAGGCAGCATGGTTCCACTGGCACTGCCATCTTTATGGAGACTTACCATCACTTGAACCAAGGCATGTTAGCACTTGGCTCCAGCATGTTTTCACCATTCCAAACAGAAAATTGGCACAGATGATACTGTGTTAAGGTTGTAGCCAATTTTCTTATTGTAGGCACTGACTTTCTTAACAATTTCCTCATATCTCTTCTGGCTGTAAGGTGGCTCAGTGGAATCCATTTTGTTAATACCAATAATTAGTTGTTTCATACCCAGTGTGTCTGCCCATTTTTGGAGACACCTGCTTCAAATTCATCAACATCAGCAGCAACAATCAGGACAGCACAGTCAGCATGAGATATGCCTGGAATCATGTTTTTTATAAAGTCTCTGTGTCCTGGGGCATCAATGATGGTCACATAACACTTGCTGGTCTCGAATTTCCACAGGGAGATATCAATGGTGACACCAAGCTTAGGTTCAGCTTGCAGTTTATCCAAGACCCAGGAATACTTGAAGGAGCGCTTTCCCATCTCCGCAGCCTTCTTCTCAAATTTTTCGATGGTCTTTTTGTCGATCCCACCACATTTGTAGATCAGATGATCAGTAGTGGTAGACTTGCTGGAATCTACGTGTCCAATGACAATGATGTTGATGTGAGTCTTTTCCTTTCCCATTTTGGGTTAGATTTAGCGGTGGTTTTCACTACACTTGTGTTTTGGCAGCAAACTCATTGCAAAGATCTTTTATTTCAACCATTGCACATCCTTATCTATTAGATGTCCCTTTGGCAAATAACACATAATATTTAAATTTTTTCAAAAAACTACGTGATAATGTTTATCTTTCTTTTTAAAGATTTTATTGGGGAAGGGAAACAGGACTTTATTGGGGAACAGTGTGTAATTCCAGAACTTTTTTCCGAGTCAAGTTGTTGTCCTTTCAATCTTAGTTGTGGAGGGTGCCGTTCAACTTTGAGTTGTCCTTTCAGTCTTAGTTGTGGAGGTCGCAGCTCAGCTCCAGGTCCAATTGCCGTTGCTAGTTGCAGGGGGCACAGCCCACCATCCCTTGCAGGAGTCCAACCGGCAACCTTGTGGTTGAGAGGATGCGCTCCAACCAACTGAGCCATCTGGGAGCTCAGTGGCAGCTCAGCTCAAGGTGCCATGTTCAATCTTAGGTGCAGAGGGTGCTGCCCACCATCCCTTGCGGGACTCGAGGAATTGCACTGGCAACCTTGTGGTTGAGAGCCCACTGGACCATGTAGGAATCGAACCGGCAGCCTTCAGAGTTAGGAGCACGGAGCAACAACCGCCTGAGCTGCGGGGCCGGCCCTGTTTATCTTTTTACTGGATCATTTAGAGAGTGAATTTACTATTGACATATTTTATTTTTAATCAATATCACAATTTTGTGCTATTTATCTTATTCTCAGGTTCCCCACCCCCCTTCCTGCTTCTTTTGGATTTATTTATTTTTTCTCAGTCTATATTTTTCTCTACAATTTTTGAAGTTATACTTTCTTGCCATCCTTTCAGCATTTACTCTAGAATTTAATGCATGTGTACTAAAATTATTAATGTCTGAAATTGATTAGTATCTTTTCCATCTTCCTAAACAAGACCCAGGTGACGATTGGCTCAGTTGGTTAGAGCGCAATGCTCATAACACCAAGGTGGCCGATTAGATTCCCACATAGGTCAGTGAGCTGCGCCCTCCACAACTAGATTGAAAACAATGACTTGACTTGAAGCTGATGGGTCCTGGAAAAACACACAGTTCCCCAATACAATTTTAGTAGAAACAACATTTTCCTAATTTGTGTTTGTGCCATCAAGGGAACTCCCCAGCATTATTCTTAAAAAAAAAATAAATAAATAAGACCCAAGTACATTCTATGGTTACCCAGTCAAATTATATACTTTTGCTTTGAAGTATTTATATTGATCAAAGTAAGGGCAGTGCTCCCTGTGGTCACTGTGGTGTGTATATCTCAGCACAGGTTAGACTAAAGATAAAATTTCACATATGCATACATTAATCCTGTTAATGATAAAAATAAATTATGTTCATTAAAAACAGTAATAAAAAATAGAAAACCACATATGTAAAGTAAAAATTTACCAAATTAGTGACTTAAGTATTATTACATTGCAATCTTAAACTAGCAGGTTAGGCACGTTTTACGTTATAAGTACATGTATAACAGCATTTTTTCCTACCAAATATAATATGAAGTGATAATATGCAATAATGTGAATCCTTTTCCCACTTAATATATCATAGAAAATATTTATATCAAAACTTGCAGAACTCTCTCATCTACATTTAATGACAATATGTTTTACTATAAAAATACATTATAGTGTATTTCATCATCTAATTTGTTGATAGTTGAATTGTTCCTTTTACTTTTTTAAAGAAAATATCTGTTAGTCACATGAAAAATTAGGAAAAGTTATGAATAGTTATGTTAACAATGGTTATATTGAGGGGACAGGGTTGTATGTCATTTTCATTTTCTATAGGATATGATCTAATATTGTGTGAATTATTTAAAATAGGCATGGATATTTAAAACCACAAAAGATATCACTAAGAATTAGAAATTACAAAATTATCTGTTACAATCTTATTTAAAAATATCATTTGGTTGGATAAAAATGTTTTAGTCTTCATCGTTTATTCATTGTTTTAGAAAAATAACAAGGCAGAAAAGAAACCATGGTTAATATAATTTTAAAGTTTAACTTTGGAAATAAACAAGTGTTTCATTACACATAGAAGACAGACAAGTTTAATGTATAGGGACTAGGTTACATTGCCTTTTATTTTAGTGTGAAAACTAATTTACATATTAAATTTAAACATCCTGTCTGATGTGGTAATATTGAGATCTGCTTCCTTGATCCTCTCTCATTCTGACCCTCTGCTCATCATCTGATCCATGCAATATAAACTATGGAACCAGAGACACTAACTCTCTCCAGCCCCTGTACTGACCTTCATCCTTTGCCAATGGACTTTGATGAGACAAATACAGGTAAAATGAGATATTGCTGTTATTACTACGTAATTCCTTTATTTGATGAGAAAATAATATTATAAACAGCAAAGTTCATGGACAGATACTTTTAGAGGAGGAGTTGAAAATCTTTTGTCACTATGAACTTAAAATTTTCCAGTTGAAGGGATTTAAATTTCAGGCAATAATTGTTTGATGCATCAATATTTACAGTGGGGTTAGATTTAATATTATTTGGGAAAATGTTATTGACTTGGTGGCTGTGAATTCTGTTTCACTTACACTGAAGGAGTACATGCAATATGTTGCCAAGAGGATTTATCTACATAATGAGAATTAGATTATTTTTTTCATGCTCCCTGCATTAAGATTAAATTCAACTATAGAAAGAAACAAAGATAGGCATTTAAAATAATTTTTCTATTTCTACTCTTGCTTCCACAACTAGTGTTAGTTCTGATGCTATTGGCCATTGTATTTTTCCAATTACTATTCTACACTACTACTATTACTAGTACTACAAAAATAACACTTATTGCATGATTATTGTTTTAAGCATTATGCTATTGACTTATGTATATTAACTTAATCACCACAATACATCTATGAATGAATATGGTTATTATCCCTATTTTATAGATGAAGAAACTAAGAATTAAAAAATAAACTTGCTACGTTTTACAAACCAACTACATGATTGACCTAATGGTAAAACTTTCTTATAAACATAAAATAGGACAACTTCTGTTTATTGCTAACATGATTTTAATTCTATGTTTATGCATCATGTATGTACATTAATTATAGTTGTTGCATGCATTTTTCTTATATATTTTCTAGAGCTTTGTGAGGAAAGTGTAACATACTCAGAGCTCACAGTTCGTTGTTCTTCAAATATTCAGAAGAAAAAAAGAACCAGGATTTTGACGACAAAAGGTTAAAAAAAACATTTAAAACTCTAGATTCCTTTTTTGTTTTTGCTTGAATATTTTAATGAACTAATCGTAACAATAAATATACCTGGATTAATCTCTGAATCAAAATTCATCTTTTATGCCAACACTTTTTAACTGGTCGTGGTGACTTAAACTGCTGTGTAAAGAACAAATAAGAATGAACAGGTATATTTCCTTACAATGTGTTGCTCCCATGGGCTTAGATTTCAGTACAGGTAGGTTGCATATTCTGACTAAAATTCTTTCCAACTCCTGAATCTTGTTTTCGCTGATCATTATAATAGCCCTCTTTTCTCTCGGACAGTGTCTCCGTGGTGCCTTGCTGCAGTTGTATTTGCCTTCCTTTATTTCATTGTTCTGATAATAGCTGCAGTTATGACAGCTAAGGGTAAGTATTTTTTAGAGCTATTTCATTCATTTGTTTTAAATTATTAGACTATAATCTTTAAAAGCTTTTAAAATTGATGCTAAGGATTTCCTCAGGGTATTTTTCTCATTTGCTGTTTTAATTATATGAGTAATTTTATCAATTCAATTTTTGAATTTTCAACAATGGCATAGGCCTAGGTGATCTTGTTGAAGATGTCAGTGGATAGCTGGTGTTTTGATAAAAATGGAAAATGATAGCATCCTATACTTTATCATATTGTTATTGACATTAGATTCACCAACTCTGAGATGTAATAAAACAAAAATATTTATAGAATTTATCGGTGGGACAGTTAAAAATTAACTGTAAGGGCATCAGTCAAAGAATTTGAAAGAGAATTTAATAAAGGGAACAAAAGATGGTGGGCATTATTCATCAAAAAATGAAACAAAATGACTAGGATATTGGACTGAGCCTACACATGGCTTGAATTCAACATGTCTTCATACTATTTAAAAAATAGACAGCTTTTAAAAGAATAAATCTATAAACACTTAATAATAGTAGGAAATCAGAAATGGGAAAAATGTCTTCACATATAGAGAGTAAGATAAATTAGTTTTATAAAGCAAAGAAACAGCTGCTCAAAATTCATAGACTATAAATTTATTCAAAAGGTATAATTAGATCTAAATCAATTATAATCTCAAAATGAATTATTTCAAAATATAGCAGAATATATAATTTTTAATAATAAACATATAAAAACTTGTTTAAATGTAGGATTTCCTGCAAAGACACATATGGTGATAAACTCAAGACAATGTAAAGAAATTGAACAAAATGACTATATTCTATAGGTAAATAAATAAATAAATGAAAGATGTGTACCCAAATGGGTACCTGACTGATCATTTTTAAGGGTGAAATTGAGAATATCAACAAAAACTGACTCCTTGATAAACTGTTTAGTAGCTAGTAAGAAATGAAATATTCCCACCCAAATCAGTAAAATGAGCATAGTAGCATTATTCTAAATTATCTCACACACAGGAGAATATTTTAGGACAGTATCCCTTACAAACATTGGAGCAAAAATCCTTCACTAAAAAAAGCTATCATAATACACTACTGTACTAAGAGATTATTACATGATAACCAAACTGGTTAAAATGAGAGATGGGTTTGTACATCTATCAAGAGATTTGTCAATGCACAGGAGAAAAAGAAATAACTACAAGTAGAAGAAAACATATTTAACTTGATTAAGAGAACTTATAAGAACCTTCAGCAAGTATCATCCTTCAGAGTGAAAAATTAGAATGATTTTCAATAGAATCAGGAAGACAAGGATGACTGATAACTTCTATTATTCATTCAACATTTCTTTGGATGTCCTGGCCAAATAACAGCAATAATGCAAGAAAACCTATTTAGACATAAATATTAAAAATTCAATATTGAAATTATCTGCAGATGGTGTGCTTTCTTACCCAGATATTACAAAAAATATATATCTATATATATAGAGAGAGAGAAAACACCAGGAAAAAAAAAGAACACTTCAATAAGAAAGCTGAATACAAAGTTAACACAGTTCTATTATATACCAGCAAGAGTTATATATTAATACTAACATCACATATCTAGGTCCATATTTTAAGCTTCTTACTTGACATTTCTTCTTAGATATCTTGAAAAATACCTAGCACATAACATTTCCAAACAGACTCTAGCTTCCCAACCCTGATCCTTACCAACATCAATTAAAAATCAGATACTTTAATATTGTTGTCTTTCTTGGCACTTGATGTCTAGTGAAATAAACCCAAGAATCATGTGTATTATCTGTGTTATTTAACTGCCACCGATTATCTCCACTTAGTGAATTACTATATTTCTCTATATTTGCATTACAGCCCATCTAATACAAGACAATAAACTAATATCCTCTCCCTCCCTCCCTCCCTCCCGTTTCCCTCCTTGCTCTCTCTCACACATACACACACTCTCTCCTTGCCTCCAAGTGATCTAACTATATATGCCCCTTGCACCTTTGTCTTCTTCAAATCAATTTCCATAATATTCTCTTCAAAACATAAATTTTATAAACCTACCATACCTTTACTTTTTATTACTCAATACTCTAGATTTAATATATTTAAAAATCTTTAGCATAGTTTATAAGGACGTTCCTTACTTGGTCCATGGCTGTCTACCCCACATAGTTTCTCACTCTCTATGTTCCATCGCAGTTGTCTTTTAGTTCACTGAATGACTCAGGAATATAGTTACCATATAACATCATAAAAACAAGGATAATTTTAAGAATGAGAGTAGATAGTATTATAAATAATTACTTTAGGACAACAAGCATAAATCTTGAATTCTCTGGGCAGATTGGTATGCACTGTAACGGTTTCTGTGATCCCACTCTCTACAGAGCATATGCATAGACTATTTATTTTACCTGAAGTATCCTTAGTTCTACTTTTTCAAGGTAACTAAACCCTAGAGTAATCAATAATCACAGAATAATCAATATTGTCTTATGATTAGGCCAAATTTCTTTGTTATAATATCTTATGTACCACTCATTTGTAGCATCTTTCAGTCTCATCTGTATAATTATTTGTGTGTTTATTTACTCAAAATCTGTCCCACTAAGTTGTTAGCTTCATTAGAACAGAGCCCATGTCTGTATTTGCTCTACATTTTATCCTTTGCTTTTGAATACTATATTGATATTACAAGTACTTAGTGATTATTTTTGATTAGGGAAATTCATCCACTTAATAACGTTTATGGCTTATATAAAAGAGATTTTAATACTTTATTAAAGGCACAAATAAGAGCATTAATGAATTGAATATATATTAAATGTGCCATCGTGGGAAGATAAATATGTGAGGATGGTAATACTACTCTAAATTCAACTAAGATTTACATAATATCAACAAAAGTATATTTTCATAATAAAAAATATATTATAAATTATACACAGAAGTAAAAATTTATGACATTAACAAAAATACATATTTGAGAACAAGAGAAGTATGGAGCTAGCCTTTCCAGGTATAAAAATAGTCTATAAAAGTACAAGTATGTAAGTTCACATTATAATACTGGTATAAAATGAATAAATCAAAAATAAGATTTAAAAACAAGCCTAGTAATAAAATAATACGCATGTGTGTATACCCATAATGTGTGTGTGTGTGTGTGTCCAAAAATTTTAATACTCAATATATACCAAAAACAAAAGATGAATACAAGTCATGTGTATACATTTTTTTGGCACCCCCAGTATATGTAATTATAGTTGACATACAATATTATTCTACTTCAGCTTCAGGTGAACTGTACATACTATTTTGATTAGTACACCTTGGTAAAATCATGAGAATACCAATATAATTTAAGTGTAGAATATTTACTTGATAATGAAATAAAATAAATTGGTAAAATGTCCTAAAAAACAGAAACTTTTTCTTCTGTCTTACTATTAGACTATTACTTCGTCTTAGCAAGAGAGAAAAGAGAAGCAGTTGAACCAACAGAAGTGTATCCCTGTATCAAATAAGCTAATCTTAGCTATAAATTACCAACTAGAGGAGAGATCTTCCTGGATATTATGTATGGCCTTAGCATAAATGAACCAGGGATGAAAAACATATGACAGAGAGGAGGGGAAATTCTGTGAACAAGTGAGAATGTTTGGCAGACATTTTAGTCAAGCATGACTTGCTTATTCAACGATGCCTTCAGATTTGCCTTTATTATTTCACTTCTCATTTTAAGGACAGGACATTGTGGGCATCACTCATTCACAGGGTTGCCAGGAGTTGGAGCCAACTCAACAGCATGTAACACACACATTTCTCATGAGATAGAAAAGTTAAAGGTCCATATTCAATTAATGCCAAATCAGTGACTAGCAGCATCCATTGTAGGAGAATATATTTAAAATATGGAATAATCCAGTTTATGGAACAAATATGGAAAATTGCAAGTTTGAGGGACTGGAAAGTTGGTGACAGTACTTTCTTCTTGTTCCATTGAATTATCATAAGAAAAATACACAATGTTAGTACTCTAAGTGGTCTGGCAAGGGAATGACACAGCAATATTTATTTCATTTATGCCCAGGAGTCCAGCAATGCATTTAGGACTCAGGCTAGGGTAATATGGTCCAGGGAAACTAAAGTCATGGTGATAGATGCCTACACTTGACCAAATTGAAATCCTTTGTCCAAAAACAATTGCATGACTTTATATTATAATTGGACTGGGATCAGATCTTGATAAAGTAGGCATGTAGAGAGAACGATTCTCTCTACAATTTGTGTAAAGTCTCCAAAATCTCTTAGCAGTAACCATACATCATTTAGACTGAAATAAATTCAAACTGAGAACATTCCATTCACTCTATATTTATTTTAAAATTCAAGTTTTGCCATCTGGAATTCCAGATCCTACAAAATAAAACAAAACACATCCATGTGAAATGATGTGGAATAAAGGTTTCATATTTTAAGATAGTTAGAAACAGAGCTGTTAAGAAAAAAACGGTATAATTTTATAATCTTTTTATTTTAGCATATAAGCAATTGATAGTGTCTGAATATTTTTCAAGCTGTGCACTGAAGGTATTAACGCTGGAGGCATTTTGAGGACTATATTGGCAAGTGAGAACTAGAGGCAGAGAGCTTGTAGAATATTATAATAGTTTAATATAAAAATAAAACCTGAATGGGGAAAAGTTATGAAGCATCATAGTGACCAAATAAACAATACTTTGTGATTGAATGGATGTGTCCTATGTCAAAGGTGTTTGCTTCAAAAATAGCTTAAGTCATTATGCCCTGACTTTCCAGGTTTACTAATTACTTAGAATGGCATCAATCAGATGTGGAAACTTGCAATTATTGAAGCATCAGTCATTAACTCATAAATATCTGTCATACGTAAAATTTCCTTCTTTAATATTGATTGGTTACTTGCAAATGAAAAGTTACGATTCATTCCTCATTTAATAAAAAATGGATTAATAAACTCTATTTAATAAATTTTAGATTTCTATTTTATTTGCACTCCCATGTTTGAAAGTGGTAATAGTCTTAAAATATTTTTTCTTTTGCAAATTTTATGAATTTCAGTTCATTGTCTAGAAAAGATTCTGAAGAAAAATGAGACTGGACATTGCAAAATAATATAACAAAAAGAGGTATGTATTGGATTGCAATGAGAATCTTGGACCACATGTAAGCTGTTTAAATCTAGATGCATCCTATGTACAATGAATAAATATAAGATCAAAGTTAGATAATTATGGTGTACTTACTAGAAAAATTCTCATGTATCAGGACTTGTCTTGAAGTTATGGAGGATAATTGAAAACAACAGTGCAAAAATTATAATACACTGAGTAACCATGGGTGATAAGTTATCTTCATGAACGTACTTTTAAAAACTTTTTTATAGTTGACATACAATATTATATGTTTCCAGTGTACAACATAGTGATTCAACATTTATGTAACTATGAAGTGATCAGCATAATGTCTAGTAACTATCTGTTACCATACAAAATTACAATATTGTTGACTACATTCCCTGTGCTGTACATTACATGCCCATCGCTTATTTATTTTATAACTGGAAGTTTGACCTGCTATTCCCCTTCCCCTTTTTCACCCATCCCCTCAACCTCTCCCCTCTGGCAACCATCCGTTTGTTGCCTGTATCTGTGAATCTGTTTCTGTTTTGTTTTATTGTTCATCTGTTTTTTATTTTTTATTTTTTTTAGATTCCACATATAAGTAAAATCATACGGTATTTTTTGTTTGTCAAGGTACGGTTCTTTCTTTAAAGAAAATTGATACATTATTTCTGCTGAAAATAAAATCTTGGCAGCAAGGAAATTCTTCTGAAGCACTGAGCTCCAGTCTTATCAAGAAAAATAGCACGGAAGAATTGCAGTGTAAGGCACAATATTCATTCCTATATTCTCTTATACAGAAGATAATTATAAATACTGTTTATCATCTTGTGTTCATTCAAGCATGCTACACTCAACATTATAATTGGAGATCTCTTAATCAAACTCAAAATATCAAAATATGGACTTAAAATGATTGTGTGATTTTAAAAATTTAGCCATATTTACATATAGAAGTAAATACTAATATGTAAAAATTTCAGACCTTGGTAAATAAATGGGAAAAGAATCATATATGACATACAAACTACAGGGAATCTGGTCACAACTGGCACCAAAAATATAGCTAACACTTATTGATTGCTTCTAATATTCCTAGCTCCAGTACTTCAGTGCTTTCATATATTATGAAGCATGTATGGCCCAGTATCCTATGAGACAGTATTTTCATTATTGCTGCCATAAAACTAAGGCCCAGAGAGGATGAGAAACTTCTCTATGGTTGTATAGTAAGAATTAAAACCAAGATTTAAGCCAAGAGAATCTTACTCTACAGCCCATGAATATAACTACCATGCTATGCTGACCCCAGAGCAATAAATCGTATCAAACCATATTGCTTCTTTGCAACTAGTCGGGGCTGCTTATACAAGCAGATTTACATTTTTCTCCCCTGGATGTATCTTTCAGAGAAGAACAAATGAGAAAAAGAACTTTCAAGAATCAAATATCATAATAACTCCTCATAAGGACTGACTATTTTTATATTAATTATTCTTTGGAATATATAGAAAAGAAATGAATAGAAGTGATGCTTTTTCCCCAATAGACTCTAGCAAGTCTAAAAAATACAAGTCTCCTTTATTGTTTGGTTCTCCACTAAGTGGCTGGCCATTCAAGTTCTGTTATTACCTTTAGTAAAGACTTCAAACTGTAGCAGTGATGGTAAATTTATGGCATACATGAAGACCATTTACATATGGTGCTCTTGGAAGGCACACTTCATAATTACAATATTTTTCCCCACTGAGGTGCACGCCATTTTGAAGAATTTTTAACAAAGCACATCTGAAAGTCTTCCCCAGTTGCATTGCTGTCATCCCATCTACATACTATGCTTCAAACTGAACTGAGCCTGTATATATAGATCATCAGTGAACTCTTTCAGTAAGAGCAAGTAAAAATATAAAATGCATAAAAAATAAAATTAAATATGATATAGTCACATTATTTCTTTAAAGAAATAGAGTTAGAAATGGATGCCAAATACCTGCTATATATACTTTTTAAAATTAAATTTA